>NC_142935.1:93725444-93740444 GCF_046866305.1 Octopus bimaculoides
CCTCTCTGTAGACAACGGCATTGACACTCAATCTCTGTGAAACAAGGTGAGAAGGCATCACATCTCCCTCGTTGCTAACGACTTCTGGAACCATCAAATATAATATAATATAATATAATATAATATAATATAATATAATATAATATGATATAATATGATATAATATATATAATACAATATAATGTAATATAATATACGCATGTATAAGGGCTTACATGGTTAAGAGTGTTACTAATAATTATTCCTGATTTAGGCTAAACGCCAGAAAGTTTGAGGGAAAAGTATTACTTGATACTATTGCCTTCTGTACTTGACTTGTACTTTATTTTTGCTGCCCCCTAAAGGAAAAAATATAAAGCTAATCTCGGCAGAATTCCATTTTGTTATTTATCTCTATAAGTTTTGTTTGACTAGTCGTTGATGTTGTATGCCTAGAATGATTTTTTTTTTTCTATTTCACCTTAACGCAATGCATCTCAGCCAATGTTGGCTTTTATAGTCACTTCCTCTCTGTCCAGTTTGGCTGCGTAGTAGTCATGAAAGTCTTTAGTAAATATTTTTTAGTTTTCATTTTATATTTCGCTTTTTTCTCAACCGCCATTCTTCTTTATTCATCTTTATATAGCAATATACTTCAGTAATTAACTCCTTATTTGCAATTTATTATTCCCTTGATAATGTTGTCTTTCCTTGCGGTCACTTATTAGGCTTATTGATCTTCACTAGCTTCATTCTTAGTAGATTAGATTTCAAGACATAAATTTCACTACCACTTCGTGAAGAAACACCTCTCTATCTGTCTATCGCTGTCTGCCCGCTCCCTCTATCCCTTTATATATACAGTTGTACATACAACACATACACGCATACGTACATACATATGTACGTATAGACATACACACACACACGCACACATATATATTCTTTCATTCTTTTTTTCTATTCTTTTCTTTGTTTCAGTCATTTGACTGCGGCCATGCTGGAGTACTGCCTTGAAGGTCTTTAACCGAACTAGTCACCTTCAGGACATATTTTTTAAGCCTAGTATTTATTCTATCGCTCACTTTTGCGGAACCACTAAGTTAAGGGGATATAAACACACCAACACCGGTTGTCAGTAGGTAATGGGGGGGACAGACACAGAGACAAACACACAAACACACAGATTCCTTTAAGAATCTTTGTTGGAACCATGTCACCAGCTTTAAGACAATCATTGAGAGACATTCAACATCTTTGGCAGATTTTGTATGGTGACTGAAGAAGGATAAAACGAAGTACAGCATAACTTCGTCGATACTAAGACACATGAAACCTTACAATATAATTTCCAGGAGATACTGTCTCTGCTCAGAAGAATCCCTGTCTATTCTGGGGACTAACGAGAAGATCATTAATAGAATGTCTGAAAAAAACTCGAGATGCCTACGCGCATATGAATGTACTTTTACACAATGCAGTGGGAATGAATTTTGAGTTACCATTAACATAATTTAATTTACTTTAAGGTATGGACGACTTAAGTTTACTTTTAAACTCCGCCATTCTTTCAAGCACCAAGTGGATCGTTAACTCGCTCTGTGATCATGATTGCACCAAAAGTCACGTGTGCGTATGCTCACATTTCCGGGGATGCTTGTATGAGCGAGTGTACTCATGACATGCAGATTGCCCGAGGGCGTTTATACATACATATTTATTAACGGTTATTTTTAATACTTGTCTCGCTGTATTGCATGTTCGTTTCTCTTTTATGTTATTTTTGATCTTCTTTATAAATGAAGATATTTCCTCCGTCTGGATGCTTTTCTTTCTACAAAACGAGAAGTTACATTGCAGAAGTGTCATTTTAACGAGTTGTATCTATTTATCATTCGACGAGATACATCTGCACCGCCGGATACTACTGAATCAGTTGTTGAGTGTCCCATCCATGAAAGATCCATGCTAGATGTGTCGAAACAATTGTGATTCATAATAAACTCTCGTATGTTCCATCTTCCGTCTTCTGCAATATATATATATATATATATATATATATATATATATATATATATATATATATATATATATATATATATATATATATATATATATATATATTTATTTATTTATTTATTTATTTATTTATAGATACATATGCATATATATGTGTACATATATATATATATATATATATATATATATATATATATATATATATATATATATATATATATATATATATATATATATAATCATAAATATACAGGGATTTGCATTGAGTTGCTTCTCCAACATACTGAAAATTTAGAAATAGCAGTCAAAGAACTACTGATTCTAAACTACAAATTTTTCTCTAAACGGATGGCGATACTTATGGCACACATAGAACAAAAAACCGGAGGGAGTTTTGTTTACGCTTTTCCCTCCGGTTTTTTGTTCTATGTATGCCATAAGTATCGCCATCCGTTTAGAGAAAAATGTGTAGTTTAGAATCAGTAGTTCTTTGACTGCTATTTCTAAATTTTCAGTATGTTGGAGAAGCAACTCAATGCAAAACCCTGTATATTTATGATGATAAATGGTTTTACCGATAAAGGTTTTTTCATACTGAACTACTTGGCAAAATTGTTAATTATTAATTCTATTATTAATTGACGATTCCCTGCCCTTATTCTTGTATGTATATATATATGTATATATATATATATATACATATACATTACCTGTATCTTTTTGGGTTTGGTTAAATCCAATACCATCCTCAACCTTATACATATACATATATATATATATATATATATATATATATATATATATATATATATATATATATATATATATACATATATATATGCATATATATATATATATATTTATATATATTTATATTTATATATATATACACACACACATACACACACACATATATAGATATATACATATATATATATATATATATAGATAGATAGATAGATAGATAGATAGATAGATAGATGTGTGTGTGTGTGTGTGTGTGTGTGTGTGTGTGTGTGTGTAGTACGTTCTGTATATAAACATTCGGATGAGGGTTTCGAATTACACTTAGTAGTTTCGCAGTGTTTCTGTTCAGTCTTTTCACTTCTCTTTCTGTATGTCCACTACACTGCCTTGTGTCTATTTACAAATCTCGTTTTATTTCGAGTATTGAATTTACTTCTGAAAATTAGTCTCAGATTTCAGTGTTTAAACGTGGTAGCTCACTCGTCGGCGATTAGACTTCACTTCAGCAAAAGAAAACACATATTAGACCATGGTCGATAAAATTCAGAAAGCACGTTAATGTAGCACCTACAGTGGTATCATTCAATATTTTCGTCAAGTATATCTTTTTTATTTCATTTTATTTTTCTAAAAGTTAATGGATATTTATCGAGTCTGGTGAATTGCAATATATACTACCTCCTGTTTCAGAGTCTGTTTTATATTTGTTGGCTTCCTTGAAGACCGAAATAGAATTTTTATTTCTTATTCATCTTTTCTAGTTATTTACATTTTATTATCTTATATTCTTTAACAGATAATTTTATAGTCCTGCATTAAGAACTTTTTAACAACTTTCTATTTGCCGAAAGACCTCACTTCCTTGTATTTGTTGTAAATATATTTGAATGTTAGTGTTTGGGTGGCATTTTCTGAATCCAGACATTATCTTTCTCGTGTAGTCTCTCTAATACAATAAGATTCTAGGTGAGGATATTATAACTATAGATGTCTGTGTGGTAGGAAGCTTGTTTGACAACCAAGAGATCCTGGGTTCAGTCCATTGTTCAGTACTTTACACAAGTGTCTTCTGCTTTACTTCCGATCTGATCAAATCCTTTGGGAGTGGATTTGGTAGACGGAAACTTTGTGTGTACATATGTGTGTGTGTGTGTATGTGTATGTGTGATATGCTTATAATATTTTTTGTTTGTCCCCTAAGGCTTCTTGACAACTAGAGTTGGCCGCGGAAGAAGTGGTGATTGTCTACCACTAGTGGAAAGTTTGATGTCCATCCACAAACCATATGAGACTTTTTCTCTGTTGGTAAATATAGCACCATTTGTTTGTTCTAACACAAAATTCACTTTTAAGTGGTGGACATTTTACCTAATATAAATACATACATACTTAAGGCCAGGTGTACGCACATGTGTCTGTATCTATGTATCTACGTATATATGTGTGTATGCATGCATGCATGCATGCATGTATGTATGTATGGATGTATGGATGTATGGATGTATGTAGGTATGTATGTATGTATGTATGTAAGTTTGTATGTATATAATATATACAAACAAATAATGTGCATTAAAAACTTTTAAGGGCGTAAAATTATTGGAAATCACAGTGTCATGTTACATTCCAACCCATTGTGCTTTCGCATAATTTTCCTCTATACACGTTGTTTGAAACCTAATTCTATACCAATATTACAACTAAGTATAAACAATATACGTACAGGAGTATCGGTAATTTCTCATCACCATAGCCTACAGCTTCATTTCATCGACATGCAAAGTATGGTGTACTGTTATCCGTAACGTTTGGTTTCGTTTTTACAATATATTTTTGATATCTTCTTTCAAATTAAAATTGCTTTCCTATAATTTATTCCTCTGTGAGTTACTTGAAAGTCATTTGTACTATTATTAGAGTATCTACTTATTACATTTCTACATAAAGCCTTCTGGCAACCAGTCCTTACTATTTTCGAGACCTTCGTCTTTCTCACACTGCTTTTAGTTATTTCATCAATATTTCTTCCCTATTATATGATTCTTTGTAGCACTGTTCTGTTCTTCCACAAGTAAATTGTATTCTAATTGCAGGGGCTGACGTACTTTTTTAGTTGTGTTATTGATGGCTGTGTATACAGCCTGTTGCATGTCTATAATTATGTGGTTTAATGTTTCGTCAAATACAGTTTAAGATGGGTTTTTACTCCGCCAACTATTTAGCTATTATTCCGTTATTTCTGTATCGTGAACATATTTGGAAATACTTTGAGGTAGAACCTTTTGAATTTCTTCTACTTCTTCTTCTTCTTCTTCTTCTTCTTCTTCTTCTTCTTCTTCTTCTTCTTATTATTATTATTATTATTATTAAGGTAGCATCCAAAATATTTGTGGCATTTCGTACGTTTGTACGTTCTGAGTTCAAATTCCGCCGGAGTCGACTTCGCCTTTCATCCTTTCGTGGTTGATTCAATAAGTACCAGTTACGCACTAGGGTTGATGTAGTCGACTTCCCCCCACATTATTATTATTATTATTATTATTATTATTATTATTATTATTATTATTATTATTATTGTTGTTGTTGTTGTTGTTGTTGTTATTGTTTTCTATTTTTAATTTGCATGTTTGTTAGAGTCACTTGCCGAGACACACCCAGTATCCTAGGGCGAGTGAACGATAAGATATGTTACAGTATGACTGAAAGCTTAGGGGAGGGAAAGTAGCAAAATATCTTCTTGTAATACAACACAGACATTTAAATGGATAGGGTTTTTCTAAGTATGTGGGCAGTACTTAGTACAATCTTTTGGATTTCTCTGAGACATAGTTCTCCTGCGTTCTTATCTTGATGTTTCTTACATCCCTCTTTTATCAAACCAAGGTCACCTACAATAACAGGAACAGTTCTCGTTTTATGATGCCACATCTTTTGTATTTCAATTTCCAGGTCTTTATATTTACTTAGATTGTCAAATTCCTTGACAGATATATTTTTATCAGTGAGAACACTTACATTTATTAGTCTGCAAGTATTTTCTTCTCCGTCTTTAAGAATTATGTCTGGCCGATTAGCCTGGGTCGTTCTGTCAGTATTGACTAGAAAATCCCAGAGGTTAGTGGCATTTTTACCTTGTTGTTGTTGTTGTTTCTGTTATTAAGGTGGCATCTTAGTAGAATCGTCAGCAGGTTGGGCAGGCGATCTGAGTTCAGATGTCATTCATCCACCGATTTGAGTACTGGAGTCGATGTAATCGACATTTTCCCCTCCCCCAAAATTGCTGGCCTTGTGCGAAAATTTGAAACCATTATTATGATTATTAAGGCGGTGAGATAGCAGAATCGTCAGCACGCCGGGTGATATGCATATGAGTATTTCGTCAAGAAAGTGGATTCGAGAAGAAAAATAAAACCCGCCCATTGCTTGCTGGTACTTAGTGTAAATGTCCCTTTGTGTAACTATTGTTTTTATGACTATTATTAGTATTGTTATCATCTAAGGAGACGAGATGGCAGAATCATTACCACACCAGGCGAAATGCTTCGCAGAATCTCGTCTGTCGCTACGTTATGAGTTCAAATTCCGCGGAGGTTTACTTTGCCTATCGTTTTCGATAAAATAAGTGCCACTTACGCATCGGGGTTCCTGTAATCGACTAAACACCTCTCCACAAATTTCAGGCCTATAGCAGAAACGATTGTTATTATTATTATCCAGTAGTCTGGTGGTAGTGGTGGTGGTTTTGCTGTTGTTTAGGTATCAGCATGCCACTCCTTCAAGTTGCTTATAAATTTTGTTCGTTTTAATTGCATTTTAAAGGTCTATGAATAGTTTTGCTCTATGTTGTTGCTAAGCTAACCGCGGTTTTAAAAGCTGGTTAGTTCCTTTTCGTTTCCGCCCATTATTGCAGAATTTGTCGTCTTTCTGTGGAATTTACCCATTTAAAGTACATCAAAGAACAAATTTGAAATGTTCAGTAAGAAGTCAGAGTGGGCTAAACAGTAATTGAAACAACACTTTTCACGCTGCCTTTTCCGTCTTAAACCAAGACACCACCATCACTAACGCCTATAAAAATTACCACAACAAAAGCAAGAAGAACAATAATGGCAAAAAGTGAACATATAGAGGCCACAGTGAAACCACAAATAATGCGAACACTACTTACACCATCGCTGCTACCAAGAATGCAATCTATAGCGGCGACAGCAACAACAACAAAAAATATTCAAAATGGAATCTAGTAAAAATATTTTAACAGCAGTTGCAATACGCCTATCATTAATTCAAATACAGTGACCACCTACATTCTCAACACATACCCTGATACGAATATTAATTCTAACGCCATTAATGACGACAACACCACGGCAAGCAAAACTGTAGCAAGCTGTTTCACTGACTGAAAAATCTATTTCTTTATCCTTCCGAAATTTGAAGCCTCAAGTTAAAGTTGTAAATGGAATTAAATGTGAAGAGTGAGATGCTTCTGTCTTGATGACTTTGACAGAATGGCACGGATAAAAAAAATATTATAATTCAGCAGTCTTATTTTTACTTTTTCATGACAGTAAAAAGCGCAGCTTTATGGATCCTGGATATGCGCTGTGGTCTGTTTTGGTGTTGTCATTTTAACCGCAATGAAAGTGATATACGTGAGAAGTTTAGGGTGTCTAGAAGAGCTATTTTCACTGTTATATTTATTCATATATTATTCATTTCGCTATGTATTTTTCTGCATGTTTTTGACCTTACCTAAAGTGTCTATCTATATAGGTAGAATTTGCCTTCAGGTTCCACATTGAGTTTGTCTCTATTTCCAGATCTTTGTATTTCGAGAATTTTTTCATCTGTTTCAGAGATACATTGTCATCTGTTGGTACGTATATGTCGATTATTATAATTATCATTGTTATTGTTGTTGACGCTTTTGTTGCTATTGTTCTTGTTGATGTTTTTCTTCGTCTTCTTAAGGTGGCGGGCTGGGAGAATTGTTAGATCAGGCAACATGCTTAGTGGCATTTTTCCAGGCCTATATTTGTGAGTTCAAATTCCGCTGGGTCACCTTTGTAATTTATTTTTGCCGATTCGATAAAATAAGTGCCAGTCACTTATCATCGATCGATGTAATTAACTAGCCCCCCACCCCCACCCCCGTCCCAAAATTTCTGGCCTTGTTTCTTTAGGAGAAAGAATTATTATCATTATCATAAGTCGCAGAGGTCGACTTTACCTTCCATCCTTACGGGGATGAAAAGCACTGGGGGTCGATGTAATCGAGTATCCCACTCCCACAAATTTCAGGCCTTGTCCCTATAGTAGAAAGGATTATTATTATCATTATTATTATTATTATTATTATTATTATTATTATTATTATTATTATTATTATTACTATTACTATTATTATAACAGTTGCCACTGCGGTTGATGTTGTTATTATTGATGATGACGACTGCTGTAACGATGACAAGGACGATATTAATGTGAATGATGTTGAGGAGGATGGGAGGGAATCGAAGCGGAGAGAAGGCGGTGAGAAAGACGATGACACCGATGACAACGACGAGGATGACGAGACGGCGATGATGATGATACTGCTGCCGCTGCTGCCGCTGCTGCTGCTGCTGTTGATGATGATTATGATGATGATGATGATGATGAGGAGGAGGAGGAGGATGGTGGTGGTGATGATGATGATGATGATGATGATGACAGAAAGCACTGAAATGAATGTAGATAATGGTGATGATGTGCATCACGCTGACGACTACCACGACGATAATGATACGGAAAGGGGGGGGGTAAGACCACCACCACCACCACCACAACAACAACAACAACAATGAGGTTGGTGATAATAGTGATGAGGATGATGAGGATGATGATGATGATGATGATGATGATGATGGTGGTGGTGGTGGTGGTGATGATGATGATGATGATGATGATGATGGTGATGATGATGGTGGTTATGATGATGATGTTATGTCAAAGCTGTTGTTATTTGCTGTTGTCGTTACTATTGTTTATTGTCTGTGTTGCTCTTTTAGATATCGCTGATGTCGCTGTTGTTGTCCCTGTTTGCGCCGCTGATCATGTTTGCCGTTACAACGCTACATGTATGCTACACATAACAATGCATACACATAAACAACTACATAAACAAAAATGTAAACCAAAATTAAATATTACATTAAAAAAAACCTACAGGAATCAGTAATTTTTTTTTTTTTTTGTACCTTTCTTTTACCTTTCTCGTCATTTACATCTAATATATAAATAATTCAATCAATAAATGTGATGAAAATAGAAATAGAAGAAAAAAATAATAAACTAATAAAGCACATACACACATATACACACATTTAGGTACACACACACACACACGCACGCACGCACACGTACATATATATATATATATATATATATATATATATATATATATATATATATATATATACATACATATATATGTGTGTTTATGCATGTATGTATGTATATAAATATATAAATATATATATGTATATATATATATATATACATATATATATATGTGTGTATGTATGTATGTATGTATATAAATATATAAATATATGTATGTATATATATATATATATACATATATATATATGTGTGTATGTATGTATGTATGTATATAAATATATAAATATATGTATATATATATATATATATATACATATATATATATATATGTGTTTATGTATATATGTATGTATATAAATATATGTATATATGTATATATATATATATATATATATATATACATATATATATATGTATATATATATATATATATATATATATATATATATATATATATATATATATATATATATATATATATATATATATTTATGCACGTATAAGAATATAATCGACAGGAAATAGGGAAAATGAAAAGAGGGAGGAAGAGGGTAAAAAAATGCCGGAAAGCGGAAAAACGGGGGAAAAAAACGGGCAAACTAGAAACAGCAAATGGGTGGAAAACAAATAAAAGGAACCAGGAAAATTTGAAACGTTGAGGGAAGTAGAGAAGAGTTAATGAAGCATATTAATGTATTGGTGAATAACAGAACAACAGTTGCGTAAAGGGAAGGGTTGACAGGGAGACTGCGTTGCCAGATTTTAGGTTGGGTTGTCGAGTATTATAGATGAGGACTTGTAGAAGTTGTTTGGGATATATTGTTTGTTAGCTTTCTTTTATTTTCGTTCATTTTGGCTTTCGTTCTTTAGTGTAACCACCTTCCTTTATCTTGTCGCTTTTCCCTTCCTTTCTCCTCAAGTCTCCCTTTCTCTCTCTCTCTTTGTTTCTAATTCACGTAAGCACTTTCCATCTCGTCACGTGAGTGTGTGTGGGTGGATGGGTGTGTATATATATATATATATATATATATATATATAAGGACAGTGAGTGTCTATGAATGTGTGTGACTAAATATAATGAAAAATACATATATAGAACACATAAATATATGTATCACTTTTTTTCACTGTTATTCACATCATACTAACATATACTCACACATACATATATACTCAGAAATCTATATGTGTATGTGTATAGATAGATAGATAGATAGATAGATAGATAGATAGATTGATAGATAGATAGATAGATAGATAGATAGATAGATAGATAGATAGATAGATAGATAGAGACACAGACAGACACTTAGATAGATAGATAGATAGATAGATAGATAGATAGATAGATAGATAGATAGATAGATAGATAGATAGGCTAATGTATAATTTTACATGCAAGTATCATTCAGGCGTGTGTATACATATGTCCGTGTGTTTCCGTATCTGTACTTGTATGTGCATGTGAATGTGTGTCTGTGTGTGTAGCACTTTCGTTTCTCCCTCTCCACTTCATCTTATGAGTGACGGGAGATATCAACCTAGCGAGGTTCTTAGATTTTCATACACTGGATATCTACCCAGTGTTCTGCAATAGTATTCAAACAGGCCTTGAAAAATCTGAAAATCCCCCATCTGTGCCTACATTACTGTTTGATAAAATCTGTGTGCTCACCCCATGTCCATGCATACCACAAGGCACCAAATATGATTCGCCCTTGACGGTTGCACGTATGGTACACAGTCTGCCTTATCCTACGATTTCTTCACTCTTCACGTGGCTGCATCAAGAAATTATCAATATGCCCCTGACGTAACGTCCTGAGCGATCATCTACAAAAAATTGGCCTGGTTTTCACTCTGATTCAAAGGTGTATGACGCAGAGTGTAGACTTGCATATGTGTGCGTGTGTATGTATGTGTGTATGTCTGTGTATGTGTACGTATGTATATGAGTGTATGCGAGTGAGTGTCTATATATACACACACACACACACATATGTGTGTGTGTCTGTGTGTGTGTGTGTGTGTGTGTTTGTGACTGCGTGTTAAGAACCTTGCATCCCAACCACATGGTTCCGGGTTCAGTCCCAGTGCGTAGCACATTTGCTAAGTGTTTTCTACTATAACCTAGGATCGATCAAAGCCCTGTGAGTAGATTTCGTTGCTGGAAATTGAAGGAATCCCGACATATATATATATATATATATATATATATATATATATATGTCTTTGTAACCCCACCATCGTTTGATAACCAACGTTGGTGTGTTTACGTCCCCGTAACTTAGGCTTAAAAAGTATAAGCGCTGGGGTCGATTTGATTGAAACAATTAAAAGAATAAAAAAACATATATATATATATATATATATATATATATTTATATATATATATATATATACATATTGGTATGTTTGCGTGTGTGTATGTATGCGCGTGTGTATGTATGCGCGTGTGTATGTATATGTGTGTGTGCCAGTAAGTTTATATATATATATAAACTGTTGAAGAGCGTAGCTCGAAACGTCAAAGACTTTCCGTATTCCCGAGCGTCATACTAATATATACTTTTGTTATTTACACCACCTGTCCTCGTCTGTTGTTATTTTTTGTATATTCTCCCATATATATATATATATATATATATATATATATATGAGTGCGTTTATATATATAAATATACATACATACGTAAACACATACTTGTAAGTGTGTGTGCACGTGTGTGTGCACGTGTGTGTGCACGTGTGTGTGCACGTGTGTGTGCACGTGTGTGTGCACGTGTGTGTATTTAGGGACGGTTTTTGTGTATGTGCTTCAACATGTCATTATTTAACAACCGGTGCTTACGTCACAGTATAGTACCCTTTTTATAAAATAAGTATTTGTGTCGATGCCACCGACAAAAATAGCCTTCGAGCCTGTACCTGGGCATGGCTGCAGTCGAATGTCTGAAACAATTAACAGATAAAAGATAGTTTTGGGCGAAAATGTGTGTACGCGCGCTCTATGTGTTTGTATATCTGTGCGAGTATGTATGTGCGTAACGCTTTTGTCTTACGATGCATTATTTAGATTATCATACTCCAAATGCCAGTTTTAAAAATGAATGATATATAGAGAGAAATTAACCATAAATTCGCAAGACCCGAAAACCAAATAAAATCTTATATTGAAATATCAGCAGCGTTTCGAAGTTTCTTTCAACCAGACATGTTGTCGTTTTCATTGGTTCAAAAAAACAAACAGCCCCTTAGCATTAGATCGATATTTTCTTTCCCTCGCTTTTTAAATCTTTTCTGCTGGTACCATGTTTTCTTTTACTTTCCTTTCAAACATTGTAAACCAGCTGGTTACTGTAATTATTATTATTATTATTATTATTATTATTATTATTATTATTATTATTATTATTATTATTATTGTTGTTATTGTTATTGTTATTATTATCATTATTATTATTATTGTTTCACTAACGTGGAATATGAGTTTATTAGAATCATTGTTTCATTGACATTTTAACAGATTAAACAATGGCGACTAATAAAACATATAGATTTACTTTTCTCTGTTCCTCTCTCCCCTCTCTCTCTCTCTCTGGCTTTCTCTCTTTTCCCCCTTTTTTCTCCCAATCTTCCTTGTTCTCTCTTCATCACTCACTATTTTAGCTCTCTTCTTTTCTCTCTCTCTCTCTCTCACTCTTTTTATCTTTCTATCACACTTTTTTTCTTCTCCAATTCTCCCTCCCTTCTCCCTCTTCTTTTCTTCACTCTCTCTCTCTCTCTCTCTCTTCTAACTCCCTCCTTTTCCTTTCTCTTCTCTCACCCTCCTTTATCTCTTTCTCTCCCTTTCCCTTTCTTCTTTCACCGTCCTCTTTCTCATTCTTTCCTTTTTTTCTCTCTTTTCATTATTCCTTTCTTCTACTCTTTCCATCGCTTTGTCTGGCTTCTTCCAAAATGTCGACGTAAAAATACGTTCTTTAAATGAAAAATAAATAATAATAAAACTCTTGTCGGAAAGTTTAACTTGCTGTTAACATTAGTATTGAATATTTTAGGTCATCTTCAGGCTTCGACAAAGACAGTCGAATCTCTGTAAATCATTCATATTCGAGACGGAACTTTTTTCCCTTCCGAATAGAAATTTTAAACGAAGAAAAAGTATATAGGGTTCTTTGCATTGTTTTACTTTCTTTTTTTTTTTTTTACAAAATAGTATTGCTTTAGCTTTCTAAAGTGTTCAACTTCTAAAATTCCGATTATGTAATACTTAAAAAAAAAACATTCGTACTTGATGTTTACACACAGACCTTCATGCATGCATGCACACACACACACACACATACACAGACACACACGCACACACACACAAAGAATAAATACTGTGGTCGATTTGTTCGACTAACGGCGGTGCTCCAGCATTGTTGCATAAACATGACTGAAAATAGTTAATCAATAAAAAAAAACATACCATTTTAAGCCGGAGCAACGCCGGGTATCTCTGTTAGCATATATATGTGTGCATGTGTGTGTGTGTGTGTGTGTGCGTGGGTGTGTGCGTGTGTGTGTGCGTGTGTGTGTTTGTGTGTGTGTTTGTGTGTGTAATAGATAAATATATATATATACATATAATATATGTATATAAGAAGAAAAAGGAAATGAAAATTGGGAAGTTAATAATTGTTTATTATTAACAACAAATTAATCACCAGCCCTTACGGCTGTTTCAATTAATACTCTGTAAATGTTAAGTAAATATCAAATTTATATGACATGAGCATAATATCTTCAGAGAAGGAAAATATATACCCTTGGGTGTTTTATATGTATAGACTGTGCTATAGTGAATTCATGAATCGTGGTTATATATCTAATGTAGAAATCATTAGTTGTAGGGAGATTAGAATTCTAGGGTAAAATTTCATCCGAAATCTTAAGCCAGTTTATCATAGCTGATCTTCCAGCCTTCCAGAATTGGGACTGTTTTAATGCAGAGCTTTAATAACTGATGTGACTTCCACTACGCATTATCCACTACCCAAATCACTATCTAACTAGGTAGTATCGTGCCTAAATAGTAATTTCACATCCGACATTGTTGCTGGCACTCCGTCGCTTACGACGTCGAGGGTTCCAGTTGATCCGATCAACGGAACAGCCTGCTCGTAAAGTTAACGTGCAAGTGGCTGCGCACTCCACAGACACGTGTACCCTTTACGTAGTTCTCGGGGATATTCAGCGTGACACAGTGTGACAAGGCTGACTCTTTGAATTACAAGCACAACAGAAACAGGAAGTAAGAGTGAGAGAAAGAGAAAGTTGTGGTGGAAAAGTTCAGCAGGGTTCGCCACCATCCCCTGCCGGAGACTCGTGGAGCTTTAGGTGTTTTCGCTCAATAAACACTAACAACGCCCGGTCTGTGAATCGAAACCGCGATCCTATGACCGCGAGTCCGCTTCCCTAACCACTGGGCCATTGCGCCTCCACACATCCGACATACCATGGTAGGATACATATGTATTCTACCATTTTGTAGTTCAGTATAATTTATGCAGTCACAAGAATTATGTTAGCTCAACTCTAAAGTAGATATATAAGGTTAAATGCCATAACGATGCATATAACTGACTGACACGCTCATTATAAATATAATCTGTAAGCGGAACATATGCAAGACTTCTTTCAGGTTTAAAATATCACATCATTGTTTTCTTCATCTATATTCCAATGATGGAGTTTTGTATAGTTTGTTAGGAACCAGCTCCTTTTCAGATGAAGAATTTGAATAATTAAAAGTAGATCATACATACATACATACATACATACATACATACACACACATATACATACATATATACATACACACAT
>NC_142935.1:93745444-93747944 GCF_046866305.1 Octopus bimaculoides
GGAAAAGGGAGCAAAAGAGACAGAAAGATTGCATCAAGATTCAATAGCCTTCTAGTATTTCTCCTCATTATTTTACATTTCGCGTTTGAATTACAGATGTATTGTTTACCCACTATGCACAGAAGTGTGTATCTGGTTATCATTTTTTCATGACAATAACTGGGCTAAGAGTACGGTTTAAGCAAATGAGGTAGTGTTTAATTGAAATAGTCATCTATAAATCATACTTAATGAAAACACACTGACGATCGCCCACTTGCATCAACACTTGTACTAAGGACTGGTTGTCAATTACAGCCTAGATTGTCAATTACTGACTGGTTGTCAATTATTGCCTAGGTTGTCAATTACTGACTGGTTGTCAATTACAGCCTAGGTTGTCAATTACTGACTGGTTGTCAATTACTGCCTAGGTTGTCAATTACTGACTGGTTGTTAATTACTGCCTAGGATACAAATCCACTCAGGGTATATTTATAGAAAGCTTTCGATCCAGTTTGGATTCTTTGCCATTAAATTTGATGGCAAAGAATCCAAACTGGATCGAAAACATCTATATCTTCTTTCACTTGTTTCCACGACCGGATTGGGGCCATGCTGGAGTACGGTTTTAATCAAACAAACCGACCCCAATACACTTTTTTAAAGTATGTTACATATTCTATCGGTCAATTTTGCGGAACGTAAGTTTTTATCTTAATAAATATAAATATACATGTATATACACACACAAACACACATATATATATACATGTATGTATACGTGTATGTATGTATGTATGTATGTGGATAGGTAAATATTTATATGTACGTACGTGCCTGTGCTTCACTACGTGGACGTACGAGAGACTTTATATATATTTACGCTCATGCGCATTAACGCAAATCGTGATTTTGAGTTCAATATTAACCATCTTTGCCTTTGATATTATTTCCTTTTGCATACATAGAGGATACATAGATGCACATCATATATATACTTGCACATATACATACAGAGACATTCATAAATACTAATGCTTTAGTGGGTATGCGTGTGTGAATCTGTCTATAACCACTTTCATTGGGTCAGTGAACTTACGTATGGTCCAAAATTCTATATTTCGTATGTAAAACTTGTATAAAGTAATTTTGTGTACCTTTATGAACTTCGACTTGTTTAGAGTGTCGCTCTCCACTTTTTTAATGACGAATTTGAACACCAGGTGGTTGTGTCTACATCAAGCTTTTAAATATGTAAAGTGAATACAAAGCTCAGAGTACATGATGTGTATGGAAATGTGAGTGTATATATATATATATATATATATATATATATATATATATTTCCATATATATACATATATGTAAATATATGTGTATTCATACACATATGTATGAATTTATAAGTATATATGTACATTTGCGTATTTGTCTACAACCATACATCCAACTATACATTTATATATATATATATATATATATATATATATATGTGTGTGTGTGTGTGTGTGTGTGTGTGTGTGTGTGTGTGTGTGTGTGTGTATGTGTGTGTGTGTGTGTATATATATATGTAATAACATGCACACATATCCACAAATACGTGTGCGTATATATGTGTGTGTAATTATACATGAGGTGGGGATGTATGTAATTCAGCGACAATAACAAAATATGACTAAGATTTACTGAAAAAATATCAAACAAACCTCACAATCTTAAGATTATTTTGCTATTGATTAATTCCTCACACTGTTCGCTAAACATTTACCCACATACACATTTTCGCAGCTCTTGCCTGTATAGACACTCACGTACAGAAGTACAGACACACACACTATATATATATATATATATAGAGAGAGAGAGAGAGAGAGAGAGAGAAAGAGAGAGAGTGAGAGAGAGAGTGAGAGAGAGAGAGAGAGAAATATACATACACACACACACACACATATGTATATGTATATATATATATATGGTTGCTACATTCTTATCATCGTGCATTCACATGTACACTGGCACGCACACACACACACACACACACACACACACATCACTCTAATACTCACAGTTAGACACATACAGGGATACTCAGTTATCCTGAAAAAGATAAATGCATCTATAGATCTATGGTAACGATCATTCTCGACAGGTATCGAGCATCTTCACGAGAACTCTAACAACTGCAGAAGAGAATGTTGCATAAATCTTTAAGGTCGATTTTGTCGGGTGTTGTCGGATGTTGTCGGGTGTTGTCGGATGTTGTCGGGTGTTGTCGGATGTTGTCGGGTGTTGTCGGATGTTGTCGGGTGTTGTCGGGTGTTGTCGAGTCTTTTCGGTACATATCGGTGTGTATTCTGTGTATGTCTATAGATGTTTCTACGTATTTCATCATTTTCAAAAATAATTTTAAATTAACCAATCCAGGGCAGTGGATTGGCGGATCCTGTTAAGAGTCCAGGCAATTTGCCTTCCGGTATTTGTTTTTGTGCATTAAGTCTTTACAGCCCATGACGACACT
>NC_142935.1:93752944-93770444 GCF_046866305.1 Octopus bimaculoides
CAGGTAGTGATGTGTGAATGTGTGTGCGTGCGTGTGTTTTGTAAAGACAGGAGAATATAGTGTGAAATTATTTACTTGAAACATGTTTACATATATTTCAGTGAAAATTATATGATGATTGCGTAAAATCCTATTTTACGTAACTTTTCTCTACACTCCGTTCATCAAGAACCTTATAAGAAATATCTCACCCATATATGACGTGCACATTTGTAAACACGTTACAAAAACTACGTATATATATATATATATATATATATATATATATATATATATATATATGCATATACTGGCGTATTATTGTGTATTTGTGTATATATTGTGTGTTGTGAGTGTCAGTGTAATATACATGAATATACATATATACACGAGGGAATTTATAAATCGCTTCGCATTCACATAATATATATGTTTTATATGTTTTATATGTTGCCACACGTTTTCTTTTTATTAACCAAGGGGTACCTCCTAATCAGAGTGAATTCTAAACAACTGCGTATATATTTTTTTCATTCTTAATACTGTTTGGTAGATTCAAACCTGAATATCTGATCGCTACTGGTTGTCGCCACCTGAGAACACCTTGTTCGCTAAGTTAATGCATGTTCATAACACACTTAATTCCGCGTTGTTAGAAGACTTCGAGACACTGTGATATATAGATCTCGATGTGTGCGTCTTCAGTTGGAAGAACCTACCAGCTTGGTAAATCTCACGAGAGCACGAGCTCTTTTTTACAGAAAACAACAATTAAATTATTTGCTGAATCATGCAGATGTCTTCCACACAGATTCCTTGAGGTAAAAGTACAACATGCAAGCTTCAAATGAGTAGGCACACAACGAGGTCAAATCACCGCGCTGTTTCGAAGTCCTCTTACACCGGTGAACTGGGGAATCATGTGTGCTATGAACACACATCATCTAAAGAATGATGTGTTCCTCAGTGAGGAAAAACAGCAAGAATGAATAGATACGCTATTGTTTCTTTTATATATATCTTTAACAATATCTTTGTTACAGCGGGTATCTTAGAAAAAATGAAATTATTAAAGCATCAAAGAATGTTCTTTGTCCTTAACACGGCACCTTCTTAGATATATTAACAGTGAAATTGAATTTATAAAGAGATGTCCTTCAAATTAAGCCAGTTTCTTTTCATTGTTTCTATGGACTACTTCTGAGTGTAAATCTTCATTTTAATGAATATGACACCTGGTTATAAGAGCCTCACTGTCGTGAAAAGTCACCAATCAGATAATTTTATAGTTTTCTAGCTTTAATTGTACCTAATTTTCAAAGCTTATCGATAAATTGCTTGATGTTATAGTGGCATGGAAATCCAACTTTCACTAACATTCAAGCGTTTTCAACAAATTACAAAAGAAGTTTATTTACGACTTTAATTAAAAGGGTTTTCTCTGGTTTTAACAATAATATTATAGATCCTTTTTTTCAAATTATACTGCAATCTTATACTGCGATCCTTTGAGCCTTTATGAAAAGCCTGACAAAATGTAACTAAATAATTTCTAAAGTAATTGCTGGTAAATTAATGATCAATAAATACTTCCTGGTCAGTAAATTGTGAGGAAATGTTGCAAGCCATGATCATATAGTAGCTCATTATCTTCATCTTGTAAGCTTTTATATGCTATATCTTTAACTGAATAGTAAACAGAGTCGTTTTGAGGATGTTTATATTTACCCAGAAAGTGAATTATTGACATTGAATGAGCTTCTGTCAGAATAAGATAAATCACCAGCTGAACACAGAAAGTTTTCGACATATAAAAAACGATCTGAAGAAAACAAAGCGCAAGAAAACCCAGAAATGAATTTCAAAGAAGCATACTTCAAAAACTAAAGAAAATTTCACTCGTGAAAGGCAAACGAACTTGGATGAGTCAGAAATGTTTAACATTTTAAAGACAAATTTACGTTCAGTGATAAAAGAATTGAACAACTTCGAACCTTGATATACAGATAGACATTACCAAAACACTTTTTTAAGTTTGATAATGCTTGCATGATCTATTTCTCAGATGGAGGAATTGCTCATAGACAATAATTGTCAGTTTGTTGCGGCCACAAAGTTATCTTGAAATGAGTGTAGAATACGGTACCTGTGTTTTCTTTATCATTTTGTGAATAATATTGTCAAAACATTTTACATATCTTGGGAGGGTCGTTATGTCAATAGAAAATACAGTTAAGCGCTGGTTCTATTCCACTTTAATCATTATTAGTCAACTAGTCAACAGTTCAGTGTTTTTAGTGCTCGTCTATGCTTTTTACGTTTTATCCATATTGTGCTTTGCTTACTTGTATGATTTGGTCGATTTGTTGATTTGTTACAGTGTTCAAGCAAATGCTTTACGGTATTAGTCCGGTTCCTAAACTTTGAGTTCCAATAAAGCGAAGGACAACACTTTCATCATTTCGGAGTATTTAAAGATTGACCTAACGCCAGAATCGATTCTTCTTCCTTTCAATTTTATATCGCTCTCTCCTTCTCCATTTTACCCCATTCTCACCCTCCCCTTCTCTCTCATACATACACATACACGCACGCAATTCCTCTCGGAAAGAAATCAACTACATTCAGACCATGAACAGTGATGAATTACTCCAGGCTTTAGACCGTGACATGCTGTATATTAAGATGGCATGGACCCTTCAGAAGAAAATGGTAACGCTACATGTGTTGGCTACTTGGCTGAGGAGGAGGGAACTTTTTTATGCGTCGAGTGTCGTTCACATACTAATTTGAAGAGGGGTTGTGGTTTTACATCGCAGTCAAATTTTCCCCGAGTTGTTGAACTTTTTACGCATCAATCTAAACTCTATCCTCAGAAAATTATGTTTGTCTTTTCCATTATTTATAGCATTTATATATTTAGCTTCTGTGTTTGTTGATAATTTGTATGGTCATTTTTTTTTTATTTCTTTTTTTTTTTTAGAAAAGACGATATAACTGATAAATATAAATCTTGTAATGTTGTTATTATTAGTCTACTGGAACGAAACTGCATCACTTATATAATGGCTGACGAGATTTCGGCTCTGATTACATCTGGTGCCACTTTACTTCAGCGTGTTTATATATAAACCTGATCGGATATGCGCATGTGCGTTTCTTTGGTTGGTAATTTAGGTGTATCTGTAAATGTTAGTGTTTCTCTTTTTATAAGTATATGATTTTTCTCATATACGTGAATATGTATGCATACACACACACACACATATATGTATGTATGTATGTACGTATGTATGTATGTATTTATGTATGTATGTGTATACGTCTTATATGAATATATATATGTATATATATATATATATATATATGTATATATGTATCTATGCATGTATGTATATATATATGTATGTGTGCGTGTGTGTGTGTGTAAGACGTCGGCGTGCATATGCATGTATACGATTAAGCATTTGTATAATCTCATATATATATATATATAAAATACGTATGGTACGGGAATCTATAAATATAAATATATACAAGCACACACACACATATACGTATTTGTATATATACAAGCACATATATGCATGTATGTAGTTGTGTATATATGCGTGTGTGTGTGTAAATATATATATATATATATATATATATATATATATATATATATATATATATATATATATATGTATATATATATATATATATATATATATATATATGCATACACACATAAATAACTATTTTTGTCTACTTGTATGCATGTGTATGTGTATATGCGTTATGTGTGTGCATATAACGCACCGGCCATTATCACAACGAATAAATATTTCCAACGTAGCTGGTGCGCTCATATTGATTGTAGAATATTCGTATATAATGTAGCATGAAATGTTCGTCAGTTGAAAAGGTTTTATCTATGAGTGAAATAACGAATCACTCAGGCATAACTTGTTAATCCTCTCTTTACGTGTTACTCCCATTTGAAATGTTCTACACACACACCTACACACAGATATTAACACACACACACACACACACACACACACACACATCTTATTCACACACGCATGCACTCTGTCATCGATCGAATATTTCCAAACTGATTAAATGGAAGCCATTTATGATTTTCAATACTTTCTCAATGTCGTATATCGAACTGTAATATCAATAGATAGACGATAGAATTGGTTTGTAATTGAGCAATATAGTTTAGCATTAGGAGGGATATTTACTTAAAAGCGTTTTAAAAGAACTAGCTAAGCATCATTTAGCTTTCCACGTTCATGGCTTACTCATATATAGTAAAAGAGCGTAACCTCTCTAGTGGCTAATGTCTAACTGAAAATCTAGCTGTATGAATCCATTAATGGCGTTTCGTGCCGTTATAGATCAACAGACGAAGAAATTGTTATCTAAATAGTTTTGTAATATTTCTTCTGAACAAGAAAATACCAAAAAGAAAAGAAAAGAAAAGAAAAGAAAATTGATAATAATAATAATAATAATAATAATAATAATAATAATAATAATAATAATAATAATAATAATAATAATAATTATTATTATTATTATTATTATTATTATTATAATAATAATAATTATAATAATAATAATGATAATAATAATAATAATAATAATAACAATAATAATGATGATGATGATGATCATGATGATCATGATGATGATGATGATGATGATGATTTCAATTAAACATATATAAGAATTTTTAGAACGTGTTTCTTTTTGGTTTCAGATAGTTTCTACCATTTTGATAGTTTCTACCATTTTGTATTACTGCTAAAACTACTACTACTGCTTCTGCTACAGCTGCTGTTACTAATACTACTGCTGTTACTACTACTTCTGCTGCTGCAATGTGTTATTGTTGTTGCTGTTGTTGTTGTTCTTTTAGTAGTAGTAGTAGTAGTAGTAGTAGTAGTAGTAGTAGTAGTGACTATGATGATGATGATGATGAGGTGGAGCGGAGGAGGCGCGGTGGCGGTGGTGGTGGTGGTGGTGGTGGTGGTGGTGGTGGTGGTGGTGGTGGTGGGGAAGATGAAAATGCAGTAGGTGAAGAGAACAGGTGTTCAGTAATAAAAGATATTTCAGTGAAATACTTATATAACAATATTTTAGCATGAGGTAAAACCTCATATTAAGTTTCCTCTTTCTTGTTACATTTCTTTGCACCGAGGAGCATTATTTCACAGAGGAAATTGTATGTATGTCGTTATGTTTATGCTCTCCTTTACTTATTACGGCAACAAAGATATGTGTCGGCTGAGAATCGAAATCGTATCGTATGCTTGACGAAGCAAATATTTACTTCTTAGACAACTATTGGGGCAGCTAATTTAATATAACAATGCATTTCTTGGTGTAGATACTTCAACGATCACTTTTTAAGGACAGTATATAAAGTTATAGAATTTCGGCAAATGCAAGTGAAACGTATAAAAATGATATCTAAGAAAAATAATTCTCATGTGCAAATCACGTAGGAGTACGGGGTTCAATCAAATATTATGCAGATACGTGCTCCGCATATGCGTGGAGGGCGTGGATTAGTGGTAAGGGATGTTGGACACATGATCACAAGATTGTAGTTTCGATTTTTGACCTACCTATGCGTTGTTTTCGCAAGCAAAATATTTCATTTCATGCTGTTCCGGTTCGCTCAGGTGGCAAAAACGAGTAATCCTAAAACGAACTGGTGTCACATCCACGGCGTAAGTATCTACGCAATGAAAACCAGGAAACCAGCTGTGTTTGTTTTGCATATGCATATCAATGTTTTTCAATGAGATAATCGATTTGTGCTTCTTAATAAGTACTTATATATATATATATATATATATATATATATATTGTGTGTACATTGTAATAAGCACACAGACTCACCCTCAGAATTTTGTAGAAATTAATTGGAACGATAAACACTTCAATGGTCGTAATGTCATAGTTAACCACTCATATGACAGCTGCCGGAGATCTACCACTGAGAATGTACCAAAACACCAGTGTTTGATAGGCTTCCAGCGTCATTTGAAGTTTGTAGAGGTTTTGTACAGGAAATTTATAATGAGAAGCTATTTCCCGGGACAAAATTGTGCGCAAGTTAACAAAGAACATGATTGCAATAAATATACGCATTTGTATTTTTTATATATACATTTTTTAATATATATATATTGCAAGAAGGTGGGTTTTATGGAAATCTGGTTGGATACTGCGATCTGTATTCCATCAAATAACCCTGGCTAACAGTATTGGGAAATTAGAATTAATATCCATTGACTCTACGGGATGTTCCATACAAAAGGTGAAACCGAGGAACTTCACCAATTAAATAGTTGGTGATTTTATCACAGAATGTAACAGTAAATGAGGAAGGAACGTCTTCTTGGTTTCCCCTAAAACCATTGATACATATCTGGGAAATTCGTAAATTAGACATCAAATAAGCATGTGTGACAAAACCTTGTAATATAGTTTTAATGGCTATCTTATAACTCTAAGTGAACCAACCATACAAATTTAAACATTAATAACAGAACCAATCAAGCTGGACTGCGTAAAAGGCATAGCACACGTTTTAACGTACCCAAGTAGCGTCTGACGAGATGACAGCCAGCATCTTCATAACATTAATTAATTACTCTCCGTCTATGTATGCAACAAGATTTTAACGAATAAATTGACAAAATGATTTCACTGGCTACTGAAACGATCGAAGCCTTTAATAAAGTTATGTAATACCGTTATTTCCATTTCTTCGTCTGGTCTTTTTAGTATTCATGTGCACGTATATGTATATATATGTATGTGTGTGTGTGTGTGTGTGTGTGTATGTATATGTATGTATGTATGTATATATATATATATATATATATATGTGTGTGTGTGTGTGTGTGTGTGTGTGTGTGTGGGTGTGTGTGTGGGTGTGTGTGTGTGTGTGTAAATATGCATACATATACGTATATATATAGATATGTATATATGCATACATATCTATATATACGCATGTATATATAACTACATAGGCAAACGTACATATATTTTTAGGTAGACAGAGTATTAGACAGTGAAAAATGCTGTCACAAAGTAAAATGTCTGGTAAGTTTGTCAGTATCAAAATTGCATTTGACAATCATAAAAAGATCTTGCTTTGAGGAATGAACTCCGTTTAAATAAAAATTTCTTGAATTTTACGTTTCCAGATGTCGTTCTTGTAAAATGCAATCGATACTATACAGCTGGTTACAACTACGTAATTTTCATTTAACATATCTCTTCGCCATGATGTAATTAGAACGTCGGACAACACGCTGTGTTGTTTGCACGAGCAATAAGTTTATCTCAGACCAGCATCATGTTTAGAATTAATCATATTGAAGAACTTATTTCTTTGAATGTTTTCAAGTAACTGAAAGTATATTTCATTTCACGTTGATCACGTAATTTCTCGTCTTGGCAATGATTCGTGCATAGAGATAAGATACCTGGATTTGTTCAAAAGGAGGACTGTTTTAGTATTACATGTATGATTAAATACTGCTTAACGTACATTTTCTCACATACAAATGTACATTTACAATTACACACAATCAATATATGTAGCGTTGCAATAAATTACTTTCTATCCGGCACACTTGCGTACCGGAGGGTTGCAGAATTTTCCGGATATTTGATCATCACTATTTAAATTAGGGTAGCACCTTATAACACTCATTAAACTTCTTATCTCAAACTAAACTGACACTCTGTCGCTCACGACGAGGGTTCCAGTTGATCGAATCAGCGGTACAACCAGCTGGTGAAATTAACGTGCATGTGGCTGAGCACTCCACAGACACGCGTACCCTTAACGTAGTTGTCAAGGAGATTCAGCGTGACACAGTATGTGACATGGCTGGGACTTTGAAATACACGTACTAACTCACTTTTGTCAGCTGAGTGGACTGGAGCAAGGTGAAATAAAGTGTCTTGCTCAAGAACACAACGAGTCGCTGTGAGTTGAAATCATGACCTTATAGTCATGAGCCGAATACCCTAAGCGATAAGCAACATGCTTTCACAATTTCTACATATACATGAGTATTAAAAGTGATCTTCAGAATATAGTACGAATGTGAGAAACGGAGAGGCACAAAAGAATAGATTAAATAAAGAACAATTTTTATTTCTCTAATACCCTACTGGTATAGAAAATACAGTAACAAAAATAGACTGTACATTAAGAGGCAACGATCTATTTCAGATACAATAGAAACAATCTTTAAATGACAATGAAATAACAGAAATTTGCAAAAATGTATTTTACATTTTTTTTCTTTTTTTTCTTACGGAGCCGGTTGTTTGAGACTTCCGATTATTTTAATATTTGAATGCTGGATTGTAAAATATTTACCATGTATGTGTGAATATGTATGTGTGAGTATGCGTGTGTGTGTGTGTGTGTGTGTGTGTGTGTGTGTGCACGTGTGTGTGTGTGTGTGTGTGTGTACGTGTGTGTGTGCACGTGTGTGCGTGGGCACGTGTGTGTGTGCACGTGTGTGTGTGTGTGTATGTGTGCATATATATATATATATATATATATATATATATATATACACACACACACTGTGCTTATATATTTTGGGCTGCTATTTATTCTATCGGTGCCTTTTAATCTTAAGTAAACATGCTAACACGAGTTGTCTCGCTGTGAAGGAGGACGGATATCGATATAAAGACACACACACACACACACACATATATGTATATACATATATATTTATATATATATATATATACATACATATATATATATATATATATATATATATATATATATATATATATATATATACACGACGGGCTTCTTTTAGTTTCCGTCTGCGACATTTATTCACAAAGTTTTGTTCGGCTATAGTAGAAGACAAACGTGCCATGCAGTGGGACTGAACCAAAACTCATGTGGTTCTTACCACACAGCCAAGCACACACACACCCGCACATATATATGATATATGATATATATATATATATATATATATATATATATATATATATATATATATATATATATATATATATATATATATATATATATATATATATATATATATATATATATATAATCACACACTGTATATATAGTACTACAACTGATTATAGCTATAAATTAATGTAACATGGCAGCTAAAATTCTTGATGCAGTAAATCAAGAAGTTTCCATTACTGGATAAGGACAGACTATAAGCTAAAAAGACAAAAACCATAATTTTAAGATTACAATTATTAAAATATAGGTTATTTTAAGATCTGTATAGATTCAGATCTTTTGAAGCACGGTGTCAAACCATGGCATGCTGTGATATTATTAAACACCATCAGCGATGCAGATATGAGATTTACAAGAAAATCTAAAAGCGAATAGAAGGATGTGTGTGTGTTTTTTTGTTAATAAATACTGAGTTGCGTTATAACTTACACAAATGACTGTTGTAGGGGAATAACCAAGGGCGCCAGATGCATGATATTTTAATAGCAAAATAGTGGCTTGTATATTTTATATGAGATAAGCAATCTATGTACTGGCGTATCTATTACGTAAATATATGCATAGAGGAATTCATTTCCCATAGAAATGCATCCAGGATTCATCGAATGCACACATACATACAGACAACTGCCATGATAAATTACATGCTTATACAGAAAAAAAAACCTTAGATATACTGCACAAAGATGCAAAAATCAACTGGTGCGTATGAGTTACATAGAAAATAATTATATGTAGATATACATACTAACAGAGATAAACATGTATATATGTACGTGCGTGCTTATGTGCCTCTACGTGAGTAGGCATCTATATGCGTATATGTGTATTAACATATATATGTGTGTACATACCGATTATCATCGTGAAGGCGTGTGGCCTAGTGGGTTGGGTGTTTCACTTATGATCGCTAGATCGTGGGTTTGATTCCTGTAGTGGTATGTAGATTATTTATAAAAGAATCATTATACTATACTTTTGTAGCATGTATTAGTATTGGTTTCGAATGTTGGCACGAGGCCAGGAATTTCGAGGTACATAAATAAATATATAGACATATATCGGAGGGCACTCACCAAACGAATTGAAGGCATGACTGACCTTGATTACTAGGACCGCCTTAAAGCCTTGAAGCTCTACTCTCTCCAGCGCCGCCGTGGCCGGTACATCATCTGTACGATGTGGAAAATATACCGCCAGCATTACCCAAACGACCTGAACGTTAGTTTCAAGGTTCATCCAAGGCTGGGACCACGGACCATACGTCCCCTGCCCAATTCAGGATCACAACATATAGGTGCACTGCGGCATAATTTCTTTTCCTCAACAGACCCTGCCCTGTTTAACATTTTCCCGAAAAGAGGAAAAGGTTCCCATCAACTTTAAACGGAGTCTTGACAGATTTCTTCAAGGAATACCAGACAATCCACCCATACATGGATACAACTCACTCAATAACAACTCACTACTTGAATGGACCATAAACAAAACATGATTGTAAAAAGGATTTAGATAATCCTATCAGGTGGTGCTATTAAGTCAGACATGGCCTGGACCAATCTTTGGTCGAAACATATCTAAGTTTATATATATGTGTATATATATATATATATATATATATATATATATATATATATATATATATATATATATATATATATATATATATATATATATATATATATATATATATATATATATATATATACATATATATATATATATATATATATATATATATATATATATATATATATACACTTTACACACACACACACACACACACACATATATATATATATATATATATATATATATATGTAAATGTGGTTCTTAAAATTGATTTGATAGATCTGGTGCCTCTAAAGTTCAACTTATCCTTGTATGTGCACATCTATGAGTTTCATTTTGTAGTCCTTTTTTTCTGTTATATTTTACTCTGGCAAAATTGTTTTTGCAGTGACGGTTAAAGGAAGGAAGGCATAGATTACCTCGGTTAGGTGTGAACCCAAAGAGCAGTGATTCAAAACAAATACTAGAAACGTGAAACAAGAAACGTTCTGTGAAATGTTCTAACGACTATGCCAACTCAATTTGTTCAATTGCACACAATATCGTGATACAAACAGGATATTATAACATTCTTCTTCGCTAATCAATTGACGAAACCTTCTAAATTTGTTCCATTTATTTCGATTTTCAAAGAAGACCTATAAACAAATCATAGCTTCACTTTACTTTGTAACGTTGCCTAAATATCTTAGTCGACATTTAAGCAACATATTTTTTAAAGATCGCATCCAGTTTTATAACGTGCTCCACTCGTTAAAGTTTTAATTCTTGTTTCTGGAAATTTCTAACTCTTATATTCTTCTATAAGGTTTCGTTCATTATATATGAAGACTGCCACATGTTCTCATTATTCTCCTTTTTAGATAAAATACAAGCTAAAGCGTCAGAAATTATTTCTGCTATTCAATAGCTGCGTAGACGATGCTAGGTTAGTCTCACATTTATTTAACTTTTAAGAAATGATGGATTTAAGCATTATATCTCCATTTGCTTCAATCATTTCATTATTTAACCTAGCAGGATGTCGTATTTTATTTGAAGTTAGACCGTGTACTGATGGAATTGGAAAACATCTGCAGGCTGAAGACTTTAAACGTTTCATATCGTGGAGGCGCAACGGTCCCGTGGTTTGGGCAGCGGACTCGCGGTCGTGGGATCGCGCGGTTTCGATTCCCAGACCAGGCATTGTGAGTGTTTATTGAACAAAAATACCTAAAGATCCATGAGGATCCGGCATCTCAATGTAAGTACACACACAAACACACACAGGGGCGCAAAAACGCACACACACAAACATACACACACGTATATACATGCATAGATAGATAGATAGATAGATAGATAGATAGACAGACAGACAGACAGACAGACAGACAGACAGACAGACAGACAGATAGATAGATAGGGTTCACATTTACAGAAAACGGAAGACGAAGATAGGTAGAATAAAAGCAAGCAGGTGCATTAGCTTAACGCTCGTGAAGAATTGAAAAGTACATTATTTACATTATTTACAATTGACGGACATTTGTCCTCATCTTGTTTGTTGTTAACACAACGTTTCGGCTGATATACCCTCCAGCCTTCATCAGGTGTCGTGGGAAAATTTTGAACCTGGGTTCTCATTCCTAAGGTATTTTTCGATGGTGTTATTACTATTATTATTATTATTATTATTCAGGTCACTAGCTGGAATCGAACTCGGAATCTTGGGGTTAGTAGCCCGTGCTCTTAACCACTACGCCATATGACCGTGGGTAAGAGCGTGGGCTACTAACCCTAAGATTCCGAGTTCGATTCCAGGGAGTGACCTGAATAATAATAATAATAATAATAATAATAATAACCGCATCGAAAAATACCTTAGGAATGAGAACCCAGATTCGAAATTTCCCCAAGACACCTGATGAGGTGAAGGCTGGAGGGTATATCAGCCGAAACGTTGCGTTAACAAACGATGAGGACAAATATCCGTCAAATGTAAATAATGTAAATAATGTATATAATTCCTCATCTCTTAAATATAGAACTGAATTGAAAAGTCTGACGTTTCGAGCCTACGCTCTTCGACAGAAAGAATTAAAAGAAACGGAAAAGAGAAAAAGAAACATAAAGGAGACAGAAAAGTATATGTAGGAATTAAAGGTTCAACATGAAGATGACAATGTACATACATACATACATACATATATATATATATATATATATATATATATATATATATATATATATATATATATATATATATATATATATATATATATATATATATATATATATATATACATCGCTCTAAATGACAATGCAATGGCCAGAGACATTATTCCTTTTATAAGGGTTTTAACCCATTTATCATGTATAAATATACTTTAATACTAGCTTCCTTGGCGATCTACACAACCATCAAACTACGCACATAACACACACACGTACGCACGCACACACACACACACACACACACACACACACACATACACACATACGCGCGTGCAGTACAAGCACACATACATACACACTCGTACACATGCACACACACCTAAACAGAACTATTTTGCAGGGTTTAATTTTTGGTATAATCTGGACGTCAGTTCGTTGGCACATTAATGCGAGCAATAGTGAACGAAATGAATGAAATTGCATCGTTCTCCAATCAATAGTTAATGGATGGGAAGTATTTTCATGTTCAGATATTGTCCTACGCGTTGCACTTGTTTACCTGAGCTTATTTTTCCCCTCCACAGGCACACATATACACGCGCCCGTATACAAACACACACACGTTGCACTCGCACACGTCACATACACAAACACACATGATCATACGTACATACATACATACATACATATATATATGTGTGTATGTATATACATACATATATAGATATATATACACGTGCATATGTATATAAGCACATACTTGCACTTCGCTGTTTTCGAAGTGTAATTATGAGTGAATCCTTGGATTTAAATAGCGCCGTAAGTTAGTTAAAATATTCCCAGTAGTTTTTGAAAAAACCAAATGAAATAAATTTTTACACACCCAACTACACACGTACGCACATACAGATACATGCATTGATACGTACATATATACATACATGCATGCATAGATACATACATACATACAAACCTAACCACACACACAGGCATATATATATATATATATATATATATATATATATATATATATATATATATATATATATATATATATATATATATATATATATATATATATGTATATATATATATGTCGTAGCCTCATTTGCGTTTCATTCTGAATATTTGGAAACAATATTCTAGAAGATAGCAATTTCCATGCTGTAAATTAACAATAACAATAATACGCAATATACAAAAAAGAAAAAAATTATTTATGCAGCTCTTAATTTTCTAAATATAGAAAGCTCATTAAATAAGTAGGTATGAATACAATAATTACATAGCGTATGTGTTTATGGCGTTGTTTTGTCGTTGATTTAATTTGTTAACCACAGAGACTTGGCAGTGAAAACTTGGCCGGAAGCAAAATGAAAAATATGGATCATTGAGTGATGATTATTTTTTCATTTTTCATTACTTCTCCCTATTTGCGTGGGCTTGGCTTATGTTTCGATTTATGGTTGTTGGTTGAGTTGGAAGTGGTGTTATAATTAACGTGGTGGTATTCATGTGAATTGTGGTGTCGGTGGTGTTGATGGTGATTACGTGACGACGGTTTATCATGACTGTAGCTATGGTTGTGATTGTTCTTGTACTTGTAATAGCCTTTAGCGGTGATTCAGACACTTGCTTCGTTTGTTGGCGTTAGTCGTCATCGTGGTTGTAAGTTTATTTCTTTTCATTTTTTGTTAAAGCTGGTCATGGTGCTCGATTTGGTGTTGATGTCGGACGTGTTGTTGGTCTTGGTGCTCATGATAATGTTCTCAGTGTAGTGTTGCTTGTGGCTGTTATTATTATACACACACACACACACACACGATCTTTGTTTTGTCGTTTCTTGTCCATGATGTTTTCACTTAATGTAAACCATTTGTGGTTAATACAGAAATTATCCTCATGATCATCATCATCATCATTATGATGACCATGGGATTGCACCTAGAAAGTTACCCTCCCAGGCACAAGTCCGGGCAAGGCTGTTTATGGAAGATCGGCAGAAGCCCATCCATACCGGCCTCCCCTCTTACGCCACCAATATTATCCAAGGGACAGGCAAAGGGGCCGATACAGCTTGGCACCTGTGACATAGCAATTCATTTCTACAGCTGAGTGAACTGGATCAGTGTGAAATAAAGTGTCTTGCCCAAAAACACAACACGCAGCCCGGTCCGGGATTCGAACTCACAACCTCACGATCGTAAGCTCGACGCTCTAACCACTATTATTATTATTATTATTATTATTATTATTATTGAGTGAGACAGCAGTGCATGCCATCAAAGTGACACTGGGGTAATATATACGAAGTCTAGTATGCCCATCATATCTGCCCATCTGATAAGGGTATATCAGGCACATGCATCACAACCATATGTGAGGACAAGGTGATCTCATATCAAGATAAACAGCGCATGACCTTGCAGGTGGGGCCCAGTTAGAATTTTCTTTGGGTTGAGTAGACCATCCCGCTCAAGGGTCTCTGAATATGGATTGTTTAAGGATGGTAAATGTTTCCAATTGTGAATTATCCAAGTTCCAAAGGATTCATCCTACTAACAAACTTTCTGTCTTCTTCAGTTTTCTTTTCTGCAGCCATAGCCATGTCTCACTACTACTATTTGCTTCAACTATCTTTGGGAATCTACCATGCAACACCTTCTCCTCCCAGTCAGATAATTTCTCTTCTCTTTACTGGTTTTTAACTTCGTTTGGTTTCTTGGTTTCCCTATGTCTTCATATCAATCTAGGAGTTTTTAATAAACTTGCTTCATTATTACCTACGTAGAAGACTATATCTATTCTAGTGAACTCCATGCAGTCTTCTACTGATATAAGCTCTCATCCGCCTTTCTTTCTAAGTAAGTAAAATCTTGTTACACCTGCCCTTGGATGGAGTCCTCCATTCATATTGAACTCCTTCCTAGTTCTTCTGTGTAGCTTTGCTGGTTGAGTTTTTGTCCAGTCTATAAAAGCTGCTGAATATCTAAGTAATGATACTGCCTCGGGTATTTACAGCTTTCACTAGATTCGGGCCATTTAGCTTTGACTTTATTAGCTTCGTCGCTCTTCTTATGTACTCCATCTCAATTTTTGATTTCGTTTCTATAGTTAGTACTTTGTCAGATTCTAATATTCTTAGATGCTTATAACTGTCTCCTCCTTTCAATGTTGTTGTTGTTGTTTCAATGCTGTTGTTGTTGTTGTTGTTGTTGTTTCAATGTTGTTGTTGTTGTTGGTGTTGTTGTTATTATTATTATTAATATTATTATTATTATTATTATTATTATTATTATTATTATTATTATTATTATTATTATTTTATGTTTGACTTTTGTTTTGCATTTGTACAAGTTGGATCCAAGTCTCACCCAGAGACCTCAAGAGACAACAAGTTAGAAGTTCATGTAGGTGTTATGCCTAGGGTACCATATATTTGGATTTGTACAGTTTTGTTCAAGTGAATGTTTAAGAAACCATAAGAAAATTATGTTTGCTGTATTATTATTATTATTATTATTATTATTATTATTATTATTATTATTATTATTATTATTATTATTATTATTATTATCATCATTGCTTTTGCATAGCGTCTAACGCTAGAGATGTACTACAGTGTCAGCTGTTCACTACTACTGAACTAAGGTAACACCTCTTATTCTTCGAGCACCTTCCGGAGTATTTGAGCGGTTCCAAGCAGTGCTGTTTTCTGCAAGTGCTCCACCCTTATTGCAGCCCCTATTTGTTCCATGTACTTCTCAAGGTTTTTATTGGTATTACTACCACCTTATTATTATTATTATTATTATTATTATTATTATTATTATTATTATTATTATTATTATTATTATTATTATTATTTATTATTTATTATTATTATTATTATTATTATTATTATTATTATTATTATTATTATTATTATTATTATTTCATACACGCACAGTTCATTAAACTGTTGGAAATCAAAATACCTAACATCGGGCTACAACAAATAAGCTTAGATGTCAGGAATCTTTCTAAATACCATAGCTGTCCCTAATGATACTCTTTTCTGAAGTTGAACTAAATAATGTTTTATGCATATATCCTCTACACGTATAATCCACAGCATCTGTAAAGCAATGGCTGGGTCTTGGTCCTTTGCTATATTCTCTATACCTCTCAATATCGACTCTCTCATCATTTGGTACTCTAAAGTCATTTATTTAGCGTTTTATATCCTCTTTGTCTAATATTACAACTATATCGGGCTTTCTAGCTTCTATAACTTCTATTTCTATGTCAGTATGAATGTTAAAGTCCCAAACATCTATTACTTTCTAGCACTTTACTAGCTTCATGTTCATACCATTTATCATTATGGTCAAATCCTAACTTCCTACATAACTCCCCGTGGATTACTCTCGCTAAGTTGTTATATCTTGTATTTTTCTGTGCCTGTTTGCTGCATTAACTTACTATATGAGTAACATTTTCCTCTTTTGATTTGCATAACTTAGATTTGGAATCTACCTGTTTTCTTCTTTTTTTCTTACTTCGCTTTTATCCAATTAGTCCTCTATGCTTGATCATGTGCTGCTACTAACGAATTTTCTGTTTCCCTTTTCAGCCTTTCTGTCTACAGCAATAACCATTTCTTACTATTACTGTTTCCTGCAACCATCTTTGGGAATGTACCATGCAAATGCTTTTCTTGCCAGTCAGGTAATCTTTCTTCTTTTCTGGTTTTTAATTTCATTT
>NC_142935.1:93777944-93827944 GCF_046866305.1 Octopus bimaculoides
AGGCTTATGCATTGGACAATTTGCAACAAGTATGGACTTGAGAGAGCAAAAATTTGGTGCGACCATAAACCTGAAGGGATTGTCGAAAAGAGAAATGCAATGATCCTATGGGATTTTATGATTTGGTGCAACCATGAGATAGAGAATAGGAAGCCGGACATAGTCTTAATTGAGAAAGAAAGCAAACTATGCTGGATCATAGATATAGCATGCCCAGCTGACAACAAGGTATGCGATAAGGAAGAAAGAAAAGTCGAGAGATATCACAGGTCAGCTTGGGAGGTTAAGCAGTTGTGGTCTATGAAAAAGGTGGTAGTAGTACCAATAATTGTCGGAGCACTGAGAACAGTGAGCAAAAATCTCGAGAAGTACGTGGAACAAATAGGAGCTGCAATAAGGATGGAGCACTTGTAGAAAACAGCACTTCTTGGAACTGATCGAATACTCTGGGAGGTGCTCGAAAAATATGAGGTGTTACCTTAGTTCACTGGTAGTGAACAGCTGACACTGTAATACATCTCCAGCGTTAGAAGCTGTGCAAAGGTAAATAATAATAATAATAATAATAATAATAATAATAATAATAATAATAATAATAATAATAATAATAATAATAATAATAGGAATGAAAACCCAGGTTCAAAATTTCACCAAGACACCTGATGATGGCTGGAGGGTATATCACCCGAAACGTTGTATTAACAACAAATAAGATGTGGAAAAATATCCTTCAAATGTAAATAATGTAAATAATGTAGGATAGAATCAGTTGAGGGTTCTTTTTTTAATAAAAGTTACATGTTTATGTTTCATAAGTTAATATACTAGTGAAGAAAGGAAATATATATCTTATATATGGAGTGTATGCATATGCTAAGAATATCATACAAATACGCAAAACAAAATATAAAAGCATATAAATAAGGATAAACATGAAAATAAAAATAAAAATTATAAAATATAAAATATAATACAATAAAAAAGTTTTACCGAATAGAAATTAAGACGTATTATAGTTTTTGTGAATTTGCTCATTTGCATGATATTCTTACCACACATACACACACACACAGACACACACACACACACGCACACACACACACACACACACATACACACACACACACACACATATATATATATATATATATATATATATATATATATATATATATATATATATCAGATAAATATGTCCTTTTTTCCCTAGTATATTAACTTAATCCCTTTCATAAAAAAAGCAAGTAACCCTGAAGAGATTCTACCCTATATTCTTCAAAATTATAATAAATTCTCATCACTAATTGTAATCCAATTCTTGAAATTATGTATGTATTTATAGGCTGGGATTGAAACGTACGCAGGTTTTAAAAAATATATTTGTATTCAGTTTTTTCCTTGGAACTATATCAATAAATTAATTTACATCTTCACCAAATCTCCATTTTCTCAACATTTATTGAATAATTCTTATAATAATAAACGATATTTCGTGGAGACTTCCCTCGAACGAGATGTGGATTAAACCAGTGAAATTTTGGATATATCAAACCCTTACGAGGATAAGACATCCTCGAAGTGACTATATATCTATATATTTATATCTATCTATCTATCTATCTACTTATCTCTCTCTCTCTCTCTCTCTCTCTATATATATATATATATATATATATATATATATATATATATATATATATATATATATATATATATATATATATATATATATATATATATATATATATATATATATATATGTACCAGAGTAAGCACATAAATGTGCAACAAGGTGGAAGAAAGAATAGCCGAATACCAAAGGTAGAGCAATATGCTTTATTTAAAAGCAGCAGAAATATATCAAAACACTGTTACTGGGAGTTTCACGTTCCCGTTCATCGGACAGTCCGATGAACGGGAACTTTAAATTCCGAGTAACATTTTGTTGCTATATTTCTGCTGCTTTTAAATAACGTATATATATATATATATATATATATATAAATGCTGAAACATATGCTGGAGCACTGACAGTGTAATAACCTTCGCGATTGTCCTTTGGTGAGGGTGTTTGTTCGACATTACTGCCTTCTCTTGAGTTTCTTGCCGTAATATGAGTTCATCTGGAATGTTGGGCGGCAGGATATCAAGTTTTTCTTAAAAACATCTACACGGGCTCCCAAAAACATCCCTCAAATGTCTTGGCAACATATCATATAACTAACTGTAGGCCCTTGAATCCCAAGGTACTACAGTACATGTCCATCAGTCTAGGTAGGATCAGTCTTTTAAAGAACCAACTTTTCATCTACTGGGACTTCTAAGAAGAAATACTGCATTTTAAAGAGAAAATGTAGTTTTACCAAATTGCTATCTCTGTCATACTCTTTATAGAGTGAAAATAAGTTAACGTTTACAGTCGTCTGGCTTATGTATGGTGTTTGGAAGATTGCTATACAAACAATTTCAACATTAAAGCTCATAATGAATTATATATGAGCGGCTCTGGACATTCTTTGCACTTCACCGTGCAAAGATATATTTAACACAATTCAACCAGTTCTACCAAGTATTTAGATAATTATGTAAAACTTTATGCATATGCCGCAACGGGAAACAATTTTATTTTGTATATTATAATCGGATTATAATAGCACTTAGTTGCCATATGGATTACTTTATCAGCCAATAGTTTAACAATACAATGAGTTTTCTTTTTAGTTTTATACAATACAACATTTTAGCAAGATCTTAATATATGTCGTAGCAATGATTTTAGTACTTATGTCCATCAGTCGATTATGAATTTCGGAGTTGTGGTTTTAAAGTGCCTATATCATATAGGTAATCCCAGTAATACGAACATAGGGATCCATGCCAAAAAGCGAGTAAATAAGACTGTGATGTACAATTTATTACGACGAAAAAACAAAGAAAGCAAAAATCAATCGAAAGGAAAGTATCAGACATTAAGAAAGCAGGAAAAGACATAATAAAGCAAAACGAAAAGAACGTAAAAGAGAATATGTCAAGGAAGACAAAACAGATGATTGGGATGGAAATAGATAGCAAAGAAGAGGAGATTAAAAGAGAAAAAAACTGAGGACAAACAGAAAAGTAGTGAAGAAAAGCTAGAAGAATGGTAAAAGGAACCGTTAGTGGTAAAATGCTGGTAGGGACATATATTTCATAGATGGAAGAGTGCTATATAGCGTAAAATAAGAGAAAATATTACGATAAATAAGCAGCAGGTATGAATGTATGCACGTATATGCTAAAATACACAAGGACACATTCATATATGAATATATGTATCTACTCATATACATACATATATATGTATGTATATGTATATATATATATATATATATATATATATATATATATATATATATATATATATATATATATGTACGTGTGTGTATGTGTATGTGTGTTTGTGCGTGTGTGTATTTGTGTGTGTGTGTGAAAATCCAAGTTGGAATTCCTCTGCAATGGAGGACACTAATGTATTCTTGAGAGCAAACCCGACACCAGATTTTCTACGCTGACCCTTAGGTAGGCCTTTCCAGAAGATAGTATATCCATAAGCAGATTCCATTACTTGACCCTCACCAGAGAGACGAGTTTCAGAGAGCGCAACTATATCAAGGGAATATTTCTTTAGCTCACATGCAATAAGTGCAGTACGCCTTTCTGGCCTCTTCGTGAAATTATCATCAAGAAGTGTGCGCACATTCCAACAGCCGAAATTCAAACGATGTTTTATATATATACTATTTTTTATCTTTTATATTTTATTTAAATATATATATATATTTTTTTTTTTTTATGAGCTGCTCCACATTGGTCACCGGAGTGATATTTGATCACTTTACAGAGTATCTGAGTGTCGGTTAGGTGTCTGGAATGGGACGGCTTACCTCATGGGCAGGTAGAAGCTCTTTAACCTTGGTTGGTAATCTACCTAGGAGAAGGAAATCTCCGAAATAAAACCTGAGGCCTTGGAAATTCCTGGTTTTGTCAATTCTCTTGTCACACCGGTGAAAGTCTTCTTGGGCTAATAAGTGGGGGTAGTGCAGTGCAAGCTACACCCACTAAAAATTATTCATCTGCACAGGTACTTCCTGTACTCCAAATCTTAGTAAAATCATTCAATTGGTTGGTTGGCAGAAACCTAAAAATGGCGAATAAGGGTGTGGAGTGGAGTGAAAGCATTTGAAGAGGCCAGGATGATGCAAGTAGGGCTCAAGAGATATTTAAAGAATGAGAAGGTGAATGACAAGGACCTTTTTGTGTGCACAGTCTGTGACAGACCATGTCTGTCCTTGGCTGGCCTCAAATCTCACCTGCGAACCCATGGAAAACAAACCTCATCCAGATATTCTGATTATATGTCTATGCACACGTTTGAATGTGGTGTGTGCCAGAGGGTTTGCAAATCCAATGGGGGTCTTAAAAGACATGTTAGGATCCACAATGAGCAGAACTTACTTGCAGGTATTGGTAGTGCAAATCAGAGGTGCAATCTGTGTGGGTGTTTTTTCAAAACACTGTCTGGTTTAAAAAAGCCACATCAGACGCCATGAAAGGGCTAAGGTGTAGGTGCAGGAGGTGGTCAAACTCTGTTTAAGGAGTAGACAACCACCATGTATGTATATAAAAGATATGTGTTTTCGTTAAGGTGTCTCAAACTAATAGGTGTGCGCTCTGAGTGCTCAAATTGGTGTCACTAAAAATCCAGTAGAAGTAGTGATTTGGTAACGTCCTTGTCGAGTCTTGCCAAACTGTTTGCCTTTTCTTTACTGCTTTAATTTCTGTCTTTCTCTTTCTCTCCTCTCCCCCTCTCTCTCTTTCTCTTTATGTATATATATATATATATATATATATATATATATATATATATATATATATATATATATATATATATACATACATATATGTATTTTGTAGTCGTACACGATAATTTTCAGGCGCGCTAACAAGTCTGGGAGTGTAATGACGCATTCTCGTTCTATATAATAAACCAAGGAAGATGCCGATGATGACGACTAGGACCACCCATGATGATGTTCATGATGACGAAGCGATGATGAAGATGGTGATTTCGGTGGTGTTGCACCTAGAGACGAGGCTGTTGTTGCTGCTGCTTTTGATGATGATGATGATGATGATGATGATGATGATGATGATGATGATGATGATGATGATGATGCACTTGATAATCATAAGCGGGAAAATATAATTATCTTCATATTGTTGCTGTCGATTTGAAGGTATATACTCCATTTTTGGTGCTGTTATTTTGGCTGCTGTTATTCTTGATTTAATTATTTGATTTTGATGTTGTTGTTTTCTTTTTTGTAATCTTTGTTTCTGGCACGTTTCACATGGATTATTAATGAACGGATGAATAACAAAAAGAAAAAAAAAAAAAAACACAGCTCTTTTTTTTTTTTTTTGGCTTTCTTTTCTTTGTTTCTTGTTGTTTTGAAATATATTGGTAAACGGTACCATTTTTAGAAACATCTATCACTGCTGAATATCGGTTAATGAATTTTCTAATTGATTTACTTGTTTATTATCGGTGGCGCTGGAGATATCTAGGACGATTCTAGTGCTGGTGATGGTGGTGATTGTTTTTGTTCTGGATACTGGTTTCAATGTTGCTCTGTTTACTATCATTATTGTCATTGTTGTTGTTGTTGTTATTATTATTATTATTATTATTATTATTATTATTATTATTATTATTATTATTATTATTATTATTATCATTATTATTTAAAGCGGCGATCTGGCGGAACCGTTAACACGCTAGACGAAATGATTAGCGGAATGTTGTCCGTCGCAACATTCTGAGTTCAAATTCCGCTGAGGTCGACTTTGCCTTTCATCCTTTCGGGGTCGATAAATTAAGTACCCGTGAATCACTGGGGCCGATGTAATCGACTGTCCCCCCACCCTCAAATTTCAGGCCTTGTGCCCATATTAGAACAGATTATTATTATTATTATCATTATTATTATCATTATTATTATTATTGGGTGAGAGGGCAGTGCATGTTTCCATCTTGAATAATTCGCTCCGTGATGTGAGATATATGTGTGAGCAAGTAATAGGAGATCGAGCGAATACAATGTTTCTTTCGATGGTATACAGGTGATGCTTAAATATATAGGCAGTGCTACGAAGATACACTAGCTGTAGAATGTATACATAGTAACAAAATATAACGGCACGAATGCAATGTATATTATGGTACAGGATATACATACTAGTAACCGTGAGATGTTAGTAAATAACTAGGGCAGTTGATATAAAACGGTTATATGGTTGATGTGTGTAACATACATCACTTTCATGTTTTAGATACACTTGGACTACATAAGCGTATATGTATGTACATTTGTAAACATATACATGCTCAAATACACACACACACACTTACATATATAGATATATGAATATTTACAAATATATAAATACTAATATTATATATAGATATATATGTATATATACACATATATATATATATATATATATATATATATATATATATATATATATATATATATATATATATATGTATATATGCATATTTCCATATATGAATATATATATATATATATATATATACACACACACACACACACACATATATATATATATATATATATATATATATATATATATATATATATATATATATATATATATATGCAAAGATATAGAGAGTCAGAGACAGAAAGAGTGTGAGAGATAGAAAGAGAGAGAGAGCGAATGTATTTAGATTTGTGTATTGATAGAGGAGAGATGTCTTCATGCAAACACGCACACTTACACGCATGCATACACAAAAGCATCCACCCAAATATATTTATACATCATAATCTCTTTCAAAGTCTGGCCTGTCAAAAAAGATTCATCAATAACAACATTGGTTGGGACAGTGAACGTCCGGGTCTGGAGTGGAATTGGTGAATGTTTGTACACTCACACATACGTGCGCGCACACACACACACACTCACACACACATATATATATATATATATATATATATATATATATATATATATATATATATATATATATATATATATATATATATATATATATATACATATACATAGATAGATACACGACGCACACAATCACGTACGTATTTATACATACATACATACATATTCATATATATATATATATATATATATATATTATATATATATATATATATATGTATATATATATATGTGTGTGTGTATGTATATATATATATGCACACACAGACAGACAAGAATTTTGGGCCATAATATTTATATGTATGTATGTATGTATGTATGTATGTATGTATGTATGTATGCTTGTTTGTATGAAATCGTTCTGTGAATTGTTTGAATTGTTATAGTATATTGCCAGTTCGCAAACTCGCATTATGTCGATTCATCAGTTAAATATTCCAGAAGTGTCCAACAAAAATTTATATTTTGTAAATAGAATTATAACTCTTCACCGTATATTGATCATAGAAAATAGTTTAATATTAGGTTATATAAAGCCCGTAACGGGAACAAAAATGGGCATTTATACGCGTATACATACATGTGTAATAAACAGCTAAATATACCCTGTGTTTCTGTAAGCAAATAGAAGAAAATATCACGTGTCTATGTATGAAGACGCGTTGCATTTCCAGACAGGTTTGTTTTCCTATAGAGGTTAGATTTAGAGCGTAAGACCTCAGCCACGTGATGTATATGAGGTTGGTTCTCGTAGGATACGATGCAGATTTTAGACGGGCCCTTGTTTTCGAATGCTATTACGGCCCCAGTTGTTGGGCAACTGCTTTATAGCAGCTGAATAGTATTGTACGACTGCTAGATATAAAACAGCTGTGAGGTAATGCAAGAATTGTTTCCCTACACATTCATTTTTGAATTGTAATCGCATAGCAGTCAAATTTCGGTGGAAATTAACAAAATTAATGCCACGTTGTTTCAACAAATGGATTTCATCAGTAAACACAAAAAAAGACAGCGCTATCGAATTTCATTCATCTTAATACATATCACGAAATGTTGAAATAAATAGTCGAGGAGAGAGAACGTCGATTTCGAGCTCCGATTGAATTAGAAAGCCTCTTGCTCTAATTTGCTCAGCATAGATCATTCCCAAGTGCTGAAGCCTTCAAATAAAAGACAGTTGTAAGTTGGTTTCCTTCTTATTACTACACTTGAATGAGGGCAGGTGGAAACTTAACTTCTCCTAGATGTTACTGGCTGGGATTTCTAGATTGGCTGTTGTCCGACTGAATGAAGGCCTACCAGTAAACCACTTTCTTGTAAAGCGGAATCCTTTTGGGTGTTTATTGATTTCGACGTGAGAATCTAGGAGTCAAGTGGTGTAGGTCAATGTAGCACGCGATATTAGTTTGTTTTCTAGAATATGTTAACTAATCTTAACCTTATGTTCACTAAAAAACGTGATTTTTTTTTTTTTGTTAGCTTGGGAAATGGTGCCTAATGAGAGGTAAAATTCCAAGATTTGTTTTCAAGTACAGAGTCAATGAACGATTAAATCAATTTATGTTCGTAATCTGTACTCGCACCGGTATTTGGGGAAAGAAATCTTTGTGCACAATATCTACGCATTGCAGTCAAATCTTGGTAACACATCGTTGTAAAGGTTTGTGATTCTTCAGCAAACACGTCAGTTTTAGGGTAGTGATTCTCTACTAATTAAAGCTGAAGATGTGGTTGGAATTCCTAAAATATGCAAAGTTTTTACACAGCGTTCTACAAGAGTAGTACCTGCCTATCGTAACGTTGATATCCAAGTGGTTGGCTTCAGATAAATTTGTTGTATCTTTATATGTATGTATGTATGTATGTATGCTTTTAAGCCAAAATGCCTCAAAAATTTCCCATTCAGTACTATCTTAATCTGTCCATGATGTGTCTATCTGTTAATAATATTTGATATTGTCTTGTCTATGTAATTTCTAGCACTGAGGAAGTGTACACTACATGAAAAGTTCCATCATAAATAATTCAGTTAAATCTGTAACATTTATCTCGCGCTTTCTACACATAGACATATACAGATATATGTAGATGTGTATGTACTTGCGTGCGTGCAAATCTAAAAACGAGTTACCTAGCTCTGTAAGTTTTGAGCTCTCACACATAGGGACAGCAATTGAACTACTCGATTGGGCAAAGCATTATTTACTGTGCATGCATCCCTTTCCATCTTCATCAGTTATATACATGATGCTTTGGCTGCATCAAGGTCGGAAGGCCTGAATGAATGTCCACGTCTGCTCGCAACTACGTAGACAACAGAAACAGTTAGCAAATGCGTGGTAAATGTTAGCGGTTCATACTAGGCTGCATTTCAATGAGGTTTGTTTTGATATTGGGTCATGCAAAAAGTAATTTATTGATAAGCTGAAAGAAGACGGCAAGCTGGTAGAATCGTTAGCACGCCGGATAAAATAGTTAGCGGTAGTTCGTCCGTGTTTACGTTCCGAGTTTAAATTCTACCAAGGTCGACTTTGCCTTTCATCCTTTCGGGGTCTATAAAATAAGTACCAGTTGCAAACTGGAATAGATGTAATCGACTTACCCAACTCCTCCAAAATTGCTGACATGGCTGCGAAAATTTCAAAGCAATATCAAACTGAACTGTTACTCAATACGTTTTAGAGAGTACATATCTTTTATAGGTTTACAAACAAATTGGTAACAATGACTTCAAAGTTTCGGTCTACTAGACTACCTCAGAGTGTACGCCGAAACTTCAAAGTCATTTTCATTGTTATTCTTGTAAATGTATAATATATATACGCGTTTAAATTTAGGGGTGCAAGCAAGAATACTCAATAAATGCATTAGTTTTTATATATTTGTGTAAACGTATTGATCCATCCCTCATCTATCGTATTTCATCGTCACGCAGCCTTCTATGGTAAAAAAAAACAAAAACTAATGAATTGCAGCTCACAGCGTGGTCTCTGCAAGTAAATACGAACTAGGCAACAGTAACGATTTTATCCAATGTTTGTGTTCTTTTAAATTCAGAAACGCCGCCCACAACCCGTGTGTTTCCGAATAGCTATATGGGAAGAGAGAGAGAGGGGTAGAGAAGGAGAGAGAAGGAGAGAGAAGGAGAGAAAGGGGGAAGATAGTTGAATAGATAGAGATAAGCAAGGAATGACACTGGCATTTGTTAATTGAAATACCAGAATTTAGTTTAACTGAAAACTGAAGCCTCATTAAAGTCAAATGGCCCATCTGTAGGTACGTGAGGAAATTTTGGAATAAAGAGATTTTTTCTTTGTGACTACCTGTTAAGATTGTTGCCTGTAGGACATGGGGTTCATGGAAGTAGCAATTAAGCCAGTTCCATTACACAGGTGAGCTGAGTCAAGATTCCTAAGCAATATAATAGGAGCATCGAGCTTTAGCGTCAAGTTATGAGGTGGCATCCCAATTGATTTAAGAGTGTTCAGAAATTCAACAGGCTATTGAGCAGCCTGATTTTGATTGACTGTGGTGTGAATTGATGGAAAATTCAATTCTAATGTATCCGTTAAATTCTAAAATTCATGATTGAGTTTATCAACCATTTCATTCGTTGGAGCCATTACAGCTCTTTCACCTAGCCAGTTTACATGAGTGTAGTTGACAACCAGGCATACACTCACTTACAAATACACTGTTACAGTCACATATACTAAGACAAACACACACAGATATACATTTACGTAACGAACCCGCAAACACCCACACACTCACAGACACATACACACTGATATACAAAATGTGTCATCATCGTCGTCGTCGTGGTGTAAAATGTCTTTTATTATGTCATACGTAACGAACGCACAAACACATACACTCACAGACACATGCACACTCCAATATAAATGTGTCGTCGTCGTTGCATAAAATGTCCTTTACCATGCCTTACGTAATGAACGCGCAAACACACACACACAAAATGTGTCATTGTCGTTGTATAAAATGTCCTTTGCTATGTCGTACGTAACGAACGCGCAAACTCTCACACAGTCACAGACACATATACACTCATATACACTCATATACAAAATGTAACGTCGTCGTTATCGTATAAACTCTCTTTTACTATAGTTGACTACAGAAAGATTATTTTCGAGAAAATGCTATTGTTATAATCCAAATGAAAATAAATATTACACGTTGACATTCACGGGATGTAATGCTATTACTTTGTAAAATTTGATTTGATTTGGTGGATTTGTTTCAGAATGCACAGGGAACAGACAGACTGACAGAGAAGGAATTTTATAGAGAAAGAGATTTCTACACTTGTGTGTCTTTCGAATGCCGTCGGGCTTGATTTTTCCCTTTAATCATTTCGTAGTTGATGAAACAAATACCAGTTAAGTACTGGGGTGAATATAATCAAATTAGACCCCTTCACCCCAACCCAAAATAGCTGTCTTTCTGCCAATATTTGAAACCAATTTATATATTCGTGTGTGTATGCGTGTGTGTGCGTGTGTGTGTGTGTGGAGACTCGTGGTCTGGGGGTTAGGATTTTAGGGTCGTAATCTTAAGGTCTGAGGGTTTCATCTTCGGCACAGGTGGCGTATTTTGTCCTCAAGCATAGAACTTCATTTTACTTTTAAGTGCTACTTCTCTTTACTCAGCTGTAAATAGGCACCAGGCTAATGCTTGTACATCCCTCTCTCAACAGCCAAATCTTCAATGTTACGCCAGGTCAATGATATAAAACTTTGATGGCGACTATCTTTGATCACGGTTACTTAAACGTGCAACATAATTAGCGAAAGCATAGTAACTACCGCTAATCTTAAAGCTTGTGAGTGATCGCTACGGTTTGAGACATGTACGCATTTCCATGTTCCCTTTGTAACCGTTAGGATTCGATTCAATTACACTGTGCTTTTATCACATGTCTTTTATTAAATATTCGGAGCAGCCCAGATCTTTCGGGTCCATTTAATTAAACGGGAACTTGTGGATGTACATTGAGGGCATTGTACTTAAAATATAAAGGAAATAACGTAACACACGGTTACGTTTAGGAAACACCAAGCTGCGGAGTACTGAAAAAGTTTCGAAGCGCTTTCAGGGATTAGGTGGTTCAGTTGCATCAACATGTGCATGTATAAAACCATATGTGCAGTATGTGTAGAGGCGCGTATGTATGTAACCATATATATATATATATATATATATGTGTGTGTGTGTGTGTATATGTATATATGTGTGTGTGTATATATGTATGTATACATATGTACATTTATATGTGTGTATATATACATACATATATATATATATATATATATATATATATATGCATATATTTATTTATATCTCAATGAATATATCTCTATAAATATATATATGTGTGTATGCCCGTGTGTGTGTGCGTGCGTGTTTCTCTATGTGTGTTTGTACACTTCCACAGGGACACATTCGTGTATCTGTACGCACTTGAATATACATATACATACATACATATACATACATGCATATATACATGCATACATATATACATGTGCATGCACTATACACACACATACACACATAGATAGATAGATAGATAGATAGATAGATAGATAGATAGATAGATAGATAGATAGATAGATAGATAGATAGATAGATAGATAGATTGATAGATAGATAGATAGATAGATAGATTGATAGATAGATAGATAGATAGTTACAGATTTACACGTTTGTAGCTATAGATTTATGCGTAAGTATATGCACATATATATAAACAGATATTTAATATGTATGTGATGTGAATACGTTTGAATATATGTTTGAATGTATGGCTGTGTATCTATGTATGTTTGGATTCCTATATTTACATACTCACATTCATGAGTGCCTGAATCGAAACATGTACGTATGTATGTATGTATGTACGTATGCATGTATGTATAGCTAAAAGGTACAGCTGTTTGATATAGAGTAATGAGCGTAGGGTAATTCGGAAAGAGAAAAGAGATCTGATTCCTCCAATTTGCTAGGAAAGGACACATACACACTCCCACGCTCAGCCTGACACATACTTACATAGATCATGGACCAACAATAACAATGACAACAGAAACAACAATAACATACGTGTATATATATATATATATATATATATATATATATATATATATATATATATATATATATCGTCATCTACATCATCATCGTCAAGACAATGAATCAAGAGTGAATGAGAAAAAATATATATAACAAAGAGAAATGAAGCTAAAAATCGATATTGGATAAGGCAGCAGGAATATAATGGAGTATAATGGTTAGCCAAGGAAGAACTGTATTTTCGTGATCTGAAAAGCTGCCGAGAGGAAAATAGAATAAATAATATCAAAGTAGTGTTGTATCGAATTTATAATAGGAACATAATCGATCCCCTGTGTAAGAAAATGTTGGAATGGAACCCTGGCATCGACCACTACCACCTTGTTTCTACGACATAGTCATTCATCTCAATTATTTGTTCCACACAGCACAACCACCACCACCACTACCATTAATTCGTGTTTCATGGTTGTAGCTTTTTTTTTTTTGTTTTTGCCTGTGATTTCTTCTCGATGTAACAAACTACATACTTCTATTTCTATGTATTCTTGGCTCCCAGTCTCTATTTGTCTCTCTCACTCGCTCCCTATCTCTCCTCCCTTTCTCTCTCTCCCTTCTCTCTCTCCCCTTCTCTCACTCCCCCACTCTACCTCTCTTTCTCTCCCTTTCTACGTTTATCTTTCAATACACACATACATGATGCTTATGTATATGTATACATACATATATCTATGTGTTTGTGCGTGTATATATATTTACACACACATAAATGTATACATACACACACAAGTATACACACACAAAAGTATATATATATATTTAGGGAGAGAGAGTGAGTAAGAAATAGATAGATAGATATGTATATGTATGTATGCACGTACTTGTGTGTGTGTGTATGTGTGTGTGCGTGTGTGTGTGTGTGTATGTGTGTGTGTGTGTGTCCACATAGATAGATACAGTATATAGTCAACAGATGCGATCCAGAAATTCTTGGCAGAGAAAAAACTTTGTACCGCTCAAATGATTCGATGTCCTTACGAGCGACCAAATCTGCGAGGTAAAGAGTCGCTATAATAGGAATCCTGGTGAGCAGATATTGAGGCAATTATGCGGATAAATAAAATATTAGAGTTTGGGTTTGATATACAATATATATATATATATATATATATATATATATATACGTACGTACATGCGTGTGTGTGCACGCGCGGGTGCGTTCGTGTGTGCACGTGCGGGTGCGTTCGTGTGTGTATGCGCGTGTGTGCGTGCATACGCATGTATACATGCAAATATGTAAGTACGTATACATGCAACCAGAAAGAAAGCAAAACTTAGAGATTATCAGACGATGGATATCTAAGTACTAATATATAGATATTTGTATATCAATAGCTCAGATATATAAAGAGTAGAAATGACAGAGAAAATATTACATTTGTGTTCATGATACAAAGAAGTTTAAAGGTTGAATCCCTGATGACGGGGACGCGATTAACCCAATGTTTATTTGCTTCAATAACTAGCTGCACATTATTGTGAACTACATCTAACTGTATTATGATGGATCTCTGACCCCCTAGAAACAGCTGTTGGACTTATTACTCATTAGTTCATGCCCTTAATTTTTCTGTCGTTTGTACTCCGTGTAAGTTTGATATATTAATATATAAATATATAGACATTTATACTTAAATATTCATCGCCTGAAAATTTGTGTGTATATATGTGTGTATACATACATACATATATATACATACATACATACATATATATATATATATATATATAAATATATATATATATATATATATATATATATATATATATATATATATATATATATATATATATATATATATATATATATATACACATACATATCGTTGGCGATTTTCTTTCCCCGTCTTCCCTTCTTTGGACTTTTCCTATATTTCTGATGAAGACCTCCGCTCGAAACGTGAAATCCTCTTTCTTTTCTTTCCTTTCCTGAGCGTCCAATAACACTGTACTTATTCCACGTCCTTGCGTCGTTTATTTTTTTCATGTTTGTATTGAATATATATATATATATATACATAATTAAGGGATCAGCAAACAGTCTACTATCTTCTCCTCAAGAAATTACCATGTTTATAAATATATATGAACTTTTAAATAAGTTCTCCACCGATATAGGTGCTTACATACCGCAGGGCTTGGTAAAATTATTAATTGTTGATTTATTAATAAATTAATAAATTGATAAACCTTAACCCTTTTAATTTATATATATATATATATATATATATATATATATATATATATTTAATTTAAAATTTGATTCCGAAAATGCCGGGATGTGGAATGTGTGTTGAGCCTGTCATTTTGGCAACAAGTGTTCTTACTTTATTTCAACACCACACCTGGAACCTTCCCTAGGCTGGAACTGGAACTAACAATGAATCTGATAATTGCGTACTAGCCTGCGTGTGTATTGAAAATTTCATATACTTGTATATTTATATGGATATGTACGTTGGTCTGTTCATGTGCATGTATATGTAATGGTTCTGACATATCAGCATATGCGTTGGTATATGTGTGAGTGTGAGTATCTGTATACGGTATATACACGGCTAGGCTAATGTCAACCCTATGTTGGTGTCATTGTTTTGAAAATACCTTGATTCAAATGAATCCTACAAACAACTAATTTATACATACACACAGACACACATACACACACACACGGAACAGCCTGCTCAAGAAATTAACGTTCAAGAGGCTGAGCACTCCACAGACACGTGTACCCTTAACGTAGTTCTCGGGGATATTCAGCGTGACACAGTGTGACATGGCTGACCCTTTGAATTACAGGCACAACAGAAACAGGAAGTAAGAGTGAGAGAAAGTTGTGGTGGAAGAGTACAGCAGGGTTCGCTACCATCCCCTGCCGTAGCCTCGTGGAGCTTTAGGTGTTTTCGCTCAATAAACACTCACAACGCCCGGTCTGGGAATCGAAACCATGATTCTCTGAGCGCGATTCCGCTACCCAACCACTGGGCCATTGCGCCTCCACTCTCTAACGTACATATATATCTTTATATACATATATATGTATATATACACACACGACGGGGTGCTGAAAAGCTCCTGCCTTTAAGGGTATCACGAAAGGCTTGATTGAAGTCCTAATCCTTTGAGTTCCTTTAAAGGGTTTAGAAAAACCGAAGGACCGCAGCAATAATTGTGTGAATCTGAGAGGGGAATATGTTGAATAAAATCATAATTAACTGATCCTCCTGAATTTTCTTTTACTCAAACCCAGGAACTTTTCGGAACCGTCCTCGTGTTTATGATTAATAGTTTGCTAACATTCCTGATTTAAGGTTCCATATTTGAATGCACATTCATCTCCTAAAATCTACACCCTGGAAATTCAATCATCACATCGGAAATTAGGCTAAAGATTAGAGTTGTTCCGCCTATTGAAACATGTATATTAAAACATCAGAATACCAGTAAGATTTTCCACGATTCTCCTCATATCTACTTTTATTTCCTTTTGCTTGAGTCCCTCGACTGCGACCATATAGGAGCACCAACTTGAGAAGATCGATTCCCGTACTTATTTTTAATTGTGGTACGAAAATCTATTTTTCGTTTACCGAGCCGCTTAGTGACGGTGGAAGGACAAACAAAGGCACTTATATACATACATGCATGCATGCATATATCTACACATACATATACATACATACACACATACATATATATTTATGTATGTCTGTATGCATGCATGTATGTATACGACTAGCTCCCACCCATTTTCCGACAATCAAATTCACTCCCAAGTTATTAGTATATATATATATATATATATATATATATATATATATATATATATATATATATATATATATATATACATATATATATGCGTCTGTGTGTACGTATGTATGTATGTATACAAACATATATATATATATATATATATATATATATATATATATATATATATATATATATATATAATAATAATATTAGGGACAAAATCCAAAATCACAGGTAAAAACTCAATTAAAATCAATTTATAAAAGATTAAAATTAAATTGAGCTTTATAGATAAAATATATATAAAATATATAGTTTTAGGGAAAATAACCAAGTTTCAAGATACATATAATTTTTATATTATGATATTTACTTCGCTTTATATTATACTCATTTATTGTTCTTTTAATTGTTAATTTTTCTATATGCGATAGTGGATTTTCATCGATGAGTTCTTGAAACTTGGTTATTTTCCCTAAAACTATATATATTATATACATATATATATATATATATATATATATATATATATATATATATATATATATATATACATATCTATATATGCATGTGTGTCAATAGACACACTTACAGACTCATTATATGCATATACACAAACCCATACTCACATTGCTTACATTGCAATATTACAATTTGGCAAGTGTATGATAAAGAGGGTACTCATTACATAATACAGAACATGTTGCTGATTTAATCAATTTTTCTTATGATTCGAGTTTATCGCCACTGTAGTCTTTCCAATATAAAAACATACTTTCCAATATATGCATTAATGTATTCGCACCAATATTTGTTTAGTCTCACCGTAATATATTTACAATCATAATTGTACAAATATTGCTAATTAAATGTACACATATTCTTAATTCGTTATTTTACTTTACTTTTCTAATCGTTTATACAAATGTGTAATACAGACGAAGGGTTGCGTGACGTATCACTTTCTTTGGAAATGTCAGACTTTTTCTGCAACTCGTCCTGTATGTTTAGTTTCAAAACCATTCAGTCTATTCGTAAATTTCCTTCGTGAAAATCTTGAGACCAGCTGTTCCGAGGATGGAGTAATTTTTGTGTTATACTTATGACATATCTAAGAGGGAATGGCATCAAAGTTTGTTATCAGGATTATACCAAAGCCTGAAAAGGATGCTAGTCCATAATGCCTAAGCTCCCAACCACTCCGTCTAGAAAAAGGATCAGGTACTACTACAATAGCTTTTATTCCAAGTGTCACCAGCTGTTTAATAACTGGCCAAAATATTTGAGGTATGTACATGAAGTGGGGATAGATGTTTTCAAGAACCATCTGGAGATTCAGGTGTGCAAGATACCAGATGAGTCAATAATTCGGCAAGAAGTCTTGCCTGTTGGAAATGTGATGCAAATGGCGGTGCTACAGAGTGGCCACAGTTTTTGAACTGGAACATATGAAGGAAAATAAAAGAACACATGAAGGAACACATATATACAGTTACGTATAGCTAACTATATATGTGTGTGTGTGTGTATATACTTATGCATTCATATACATATATATGTGTATGTATTTCATATGTATAATATATTTATATATAGGTGTGTGTATGTATATATGCATGTATGCGTGCATGCATCTATGTATGTATGTATTCATGTATATACGTATATGCAAAGAAATACAAATGGCGGTGCTACAAAATGTCCACAGCTTTGGACCTGGAACATGAACGAAAAAAAACACACGTATATGAATGATATATATATATATATATATAACAGACTGGAGCGAACACGTTACAATGAAGTAGAGAAATTTGAAAAGACAACACGAAACCGGTTATTTCTCGAAATACAATGTTTATATACAAAAAAGATTTTATAACATTTTTCTAACATTTTTCTGACATAATTTAAATATATACTTTAACCATATAACACAAGCCTTCTGTAGTTTTTTCACTCTTATTATCTTTTATACATCCAACCACGTGCTTTCACATACCAACTTTCTCACACCTATATATATATATATATATATATATATATATATATATATATACATATACACTCAAACGCATATATATTATACAAACTCGAGGTGTATGTATTTGTTCCTGTGTGTGGCGTCTCTTTTTACTTTCCATTATTAGTCCTTATTAGCCTCTAGCATTATCAATTGAAGACCGTTAAACATTTCGATCACGTAGCTGGGATTTCGAAACCACATGTTTACTTCACAACTTGCGAAGTGTCTATTCTATTATTTTTTTTTGTGTATCGTATTCCGTTTACAATGTTCTCTGTCTAATATGCGTCTAGTTCTGTAAAACCTAACCGTTATTAGTCGCTCAGCGTTACATGGAAACTCTATTCACAAGCATTGTTCAATCCCTGTTTCTTTCTCCCAGTTTATATATCATTCATAATGCCATATTCTTTTCCTATGTATGCACAGGATACATACATACATACATACAAACATACATACATATATACGAATGTATACACACACACACATTTGGAAGAATGCATCTCGAGTCTGATAGTAAAGCGATGAATAAGAGTGAGTAATTATCAGGTTAAAAGGAATAGGTAAGCAGCCTTCGAAGTTTCTAATCATATGGTCTACTAACCCAATATTTACACGCTACTATTCATAATTTCATCATCTGCTTCGAGATCCACTGTTTTCCCAAAAATTATTTCAAGTTCACTTGAGGTTTATAATTTCATGCAACGTCATTGATATATATATATATATATATATATATATATATATATATATATATACATGTATGTATTAACGTATGTATTTATGTATGTATGTATGTATGTATGTATGTATGTATGTATGTATGTCTCTTCTATTTTTTAATTATTATAAATCTTCCACTGAGGAGGGAGCCGGTTCCAAAAACGATACATCTTTGGGATATAGTTAACACAGGCGAATTCACATCTGGAACTTGAGAAAAGTCTTGCATATTCTTATTGTTCCACTCACAGATTAGACTTGTAATGTACGAATCAGCCGGTCATGTTCTGAAAATTCCAGTTTATCCAGATTCTCTTTTAAGCATTTACTAACAAAACCTAGTACTCTAGTTATTATTGGTATGAATACAGAAGCTGGATGTTTCAAAGCATTTGTCCATAGTTATCCTTTTTTCTTTGATTTGCAAAGAGATAATTATATCTGCAAGGCAGCTGACCTCAATGATGGGGGGGGGCGATTAATAGGGATCGTGTATCACAGTCAATGTAAAAAAAAAAACGGGGAACAGATTAGGTTTATCCGTGGAGAGAAAAGTCTACGGAAAAGACCACGGTCACCTCAGGCTTCTTTTTTTAAAGGTACATGAAAGTAAGTACCTTCTCTCTTTTTGTCTCTTTTTGTTACAAGTCTATGCTTAAAATGGTGTCGTCTTTCATTCTTACCATTTTTGCCACATTTACCCATTTTTTATTGAAACTTTCATTCAACAACATAGATAGATAGATAGATAGATAGATAGATAGATAGATAGATAGATGTAAATATGCATATATATATATATATATATATATATATATATATATATATATATATATATATATATATATATACATATATATATATATATATATATATATATATATATATATATATACATAGATATATGTACACATATACATATATATATAGATATAGGTATACATATGTATGTGCGTGTGGGCATGTGTGTGTGCGTGTATGCCATCGGCTTCTTTTAGTTTCCATCAGCCAAATCCACTCACAAATTTTCTGTCTGAATTATTAATGTTGCCCCTACTGATAAATCAATGTTAGATCCTTTTTGAGTGTGCGCAGTACATCTGTATAGCATGACGCGGAATTACAGAAAAAAGGAAGTAGAATTGCTGTGATGTTTTTATATTTGTCAAAACGTAATCGAAGTAAACTTGTGCCAAACGTAAGCCAAAATGGGGTCATGGTCTTGTGACTCGCCAGAAGTTGATTTCTTACTCTACAGCAATCGCCACTGCTCACTGATCGATAATGCACAGAAAACGATATAATTTGTCAGAGATAGATTCGCAATATCTTTCATTCGTTTTTCATTTCCTTTTCCGTTTTTTTTTTTTTGTTGTTGCTTTTTTTTTACCCCGGCACCAACCATGATTGAAATTAGAATCCCAGAAATTTAGTAAAACAACGCCAAAAAAGACAAAAAAAAATACATTGAAAGAAATAAAAGATATAGAACAAATAATAAGAAAAATACGGAAAATAAAATAAAAAGTAAAATTAAGCAGCAATAAAAAAAAAGTCCTGCCAACTTTATCAGTTCATTAGTAACACAAACACTAAGGATGCCTTTGATATTTCACGTGAAGGATGAGTTTTCTTTGACACCCGCGGCACTTCAATGCTTTCTCTTTAATTAAATATCCTGCAACATCCATCAAATGGAATTGGTTTCTTCCAATCTCTATCTCTTTCTATCACTCTCATTCTCTCTCTCTCTCTCTCTCTCTCTCTCTCTCTCTCTCTCTCTCTCTCTGTCTCTCTTCCCTCACACTCCCTTTATCCCTCTTTGTTGCCAACACACATGCACACACACATGCACACACATTCACACACACACGCACGTACATATACTCACTACACAGTATTTCTTTTGCCTTCCAGTTGCTTGATTCTGTAAACATGACATTTTCTCCAAACCTGTTGATTCTCCAATTCTCAAGATCACACGTTCAATTCCATTATATTTTACCGAGAATTTGTTTTGCTTCGTGTTTTTTTTTCTTTGTCCTTTATTTTGTGTTCATATTCTTTTATTGACTTTTTCTGTCATTTTCCTTATTTTTGTAATTTTACGTAAATAATATTTACTTCACTAATTGTGATTGTTGATGTTACTACTGTCGTTAGGAAATGCATTTGCGCATACACTCACGTACACACATGTATGCATGAATGTATATACTTTATGCATATATATATATATATATATATATATATATATATATATATATATACATATGAATATATATATATATATGTGTATATATACATATATACCTATGTGTATATATATGTGTGTATACATACATATATATGATATATATGTATGTACATTTATATAAACTATGTTTACTCCACTGTCTTTCTCTCTCTATCTCTTTGTGTGTGTGCATATACATTTATATACATTATATATATATATATATATATATATATATATATATATATATGTATGTATATATATATATATATATATATATATATATATATATATATATATATATATATATATACGTATATATATACATACATATAATATGATATATATATATGTATATATGTATGTATGTATGTATGTATGTATGTATGTATGTATACATACACACGCACATAGACATATAAGTACGAATGCATACGGGTATTATGTACGTATGTATGTGTACACGCAGAGGAAAACACACGCCGATTGTCTTCTACACTCACATGACAACATGCACATCCAGCTACACTGTGATATTTACAACACCTTACGATCATGAGATCTCAAGTTTTATTTCAATACATATATTTACTATTCTAGCTCCTGGCCCTGGTAGTAACATTCATCCTTTGTTAAGCAAGGATAATCAATATATGTGTAGCATGTGTGAATGTGTATGTGTGTGTGAGTTTGTGTGGATGTGTGTGTGGATAAGTTTGTGTCTGCCTGTGTATGCCTACTTGGAAACATTGTAATTGTGCCTGTGTGTCAGAAAAGCGTGTCTTTCTCCTATGTGTGAGAGAGTCTCTGGTTTTATAGGTGCGCATGTGTTTGTGCTTGTGTCACGTTTACCAGTTTCTATTATAATATTTTGCCTTTTCCTGTTTTTTACTGCCAGACAAACGAGCGTGATTTTGCTCATGATGGCAAAGGGAGATAATCCTGAGACATAGATTATTGTTAAACGAAATCAAACTAAAAATGTATTTCTAAAGAAAAATATTATTTTTTGGATTTCCTCGAATGTATGCTTAAAAAACTTCGATATTTTATATATATTTTCCAGTTTCATAAATTCAAGGTTTTCTGGGCTGCGTGCAGTTTCCAGGATGGATATATAGATGAAACTTTGTTATATCAATTACTGCTCTCTGATAGGATTGTACTCAGATTAGTTACTTTTACTGTATTTCTATCACTCTTCGATTTGTACCTAATGGTCTCAGCATGTATACCACTGCATAGATCAACTTTGCGATACTTATTGTTTAGTTTAAGTTAGCAATTCCAGTCCAGATTTTCATTAAAGCTGTTGGAGCTGATTTGCAGTGAACACTAATAAATGTTGTATCATAGGTACCCTTTTTATCTTAAAACATATTCAGCCAATAAAACTTCTGTGTTTGAGCAGGTTTGTTTTGTGGAATCACCATGCCGGCTATGTAGTTTTTTTGGGAAATAAGTCGTCGACTGTTTTCACCTACTTAGTTTCGCCCCTAAAATTGGTATATCCAAAACTGAGCACCCCCGAACCTTATAAGTATTTATATTTTTGTTATTAAACTAGAATGAATACGTTGCAGCCCGGCCCTTTACTAGTTTCACACCGTTAATTTCATCATTAATGCCTACCGGTATTGTAAACAATACTTCAGAATCCGTTTGGCACTTGTCAGCAAACTGTAGATCGGCGTCCAAGAACTGATCGCTATGAAAACCAATATATTTCCATTTAGTCGACTCTGGAAACAGCGATACTGTATCAGGATAGTGGCTTATATTCATTTTAAATGAAGCAAGCTGTCACGAATTGTCAACTAGAGTAACAAAACAAGTATTACTGGTCTCTGAATTAAACGCATGGTTAAAGACATTTCATTTGTTATTCTTCTCTCATTTGCTCTGACGTCAACCTTATTTTTTTTGTAACAATTTGGATCTTTTTTATAGTTATATAGTTATGCTGTTAATTTCTGTTGCTATGTTAAAATGAATCTGCGTTGTCCATCGTTAAGATTTACGTGGAGTAATATGATAAAACAGCAGCAATATTTCCGATGACTAATACAATTATCTGCTTAGTTGTGGATGCATTCTGCACATACATGTTTTTTTAAACCACAAACATTTATAATCTTCATTTCACAATAATGTGCATGCCACCAGTGGGGAGGGGGAGATGGCAGAATCGTTAACACCACGGGCAAAATACTTAGCAGCATTTCCTCCGACATTACGTTCTGTGTTCAAATTCTGCCGAGGTCGAATTTGCATCTGTCCTTTTGGAGTTGATAAGCACCTTTTGAACACTGGGATCGATGTAATCGACATATCCACTCCCGGCAACTTGCTGGCCTTTCGCCAAAAATTGAAACGAATATTATGTATGCTATGAGGGCAGGGTGCTGGCAGTAGTCGTTAACATGCCGGGCAAAATGCTTTGCGGTATTTCGCCTGTCTTACGTTCTGAACTCTAAATTCCGTCGAGGTTGCATTTACATTTCATCCTTTAGTAGTTGACAGAATAAGTGCCAGCTGAGTACTGGGGTCGATGTAATTGACTTACCCCCCCCCCAAATTGCTGGCCTTGTGCCAAAATTTGAAATCAATATTATGCATGCCATCATATTTTTCGTTTTAAGCTTAAGAACTTCAAAAACTTTCAAAACAGTTTGAAATGATTTGTTTCTTTGAAGTTTTAATCACTAACAAATCAGTTCTATTTGATATTATTAGGTATCGAAGTATGCTGAGAGTCGTATTTCGTTATTTCTAACATGAATAAAACAAGTGTTTCAGTTATAATTTGTTTTGGGCTCCATATTTGCATTTCTAAAATGAAAACAATGATGGCGGTGCTAACATTATTTGGAAGTCTTATTTTATAACCGCCAACATTTCTCCCCAGCCTTTAAAATACACGGTTCTAGCTCTCTCTATACCTCCTGTTATATAGCTTTCTCATAGACATAAGTGTGTAGCAAGAAGTTTGCTACCACACCGCATGGTTCCGGGTTCAGTCCCACTATATGGTACCTTGGACAAGTGTCTCCTACTATAGCCTCGAGCCGACATAAGCCCTGTGAGTGAATTTGATAGACAGAAACTGAAGACATCCGTCGTGTGTGTGTGCACGCGCGCGTCTCTATGCGTGTTTGACCCACACCGCCACTTGACGACCGGTGTGTGTGTGTGTGTGTGTGTGTGTGTCCACATTCCTGTAACTTGGCGGTTCTGGAAGAGAAAACGATAGAATAAGAATCCGTATTTAAAACAATATAAGTAGTGAGATAAATTTATGTAACTAAAAATCCTTAAAGGCAATGCCCCAGCATGGCCGCAGGCTAATGACTGAAACAATAAAAGATAAAAGGAACGTACATGCTCATTTTTAAGGCAATAAAAGTGTTATTTGACGGAGATGTGACTGCTATTTCTAATATGGTAGTGACTTTATTTGTACCCTAATCCTATCATATAACAAGAACCGAACCACAGTAAAATTTCGTTTATCTGCGACACCAGCTGTATGTAACGTAGTAATTAAATATTCAATACATGTAGTAATTAAGAAAATATTGTAAAATATGGCTGACATTCTGATCAATAATATTATCGTTATTAATTATAATTGATTAGTTAATATTGATTTGTGTATTTAATGAGATTCGATCTCATTGACATGTCTGGCAAGGTGGCTAGTGTAATAGGACTAAATATATTGCAATACAGGTCGGTGGACTTGTATTATAGTAGCAAACTATTAATAATATAACTAATAATAATAATAATAATGACGATGATGGTGCTGATAATGATGATGATGATGGTAATACGAAGTTGATGATGGTGAGGTAGAAGAGAATCGTTTTCATTTTAACGGCATACCAGTTAGAGCTCCTAAAGAAAGTTTGCGTCTTAAGGACAGCAAGGATTATCAGGAAGGTTCTAATCACATGAAAGACTGCCGAAGACAGGTAGTAACCCGCTGTCTGCAAAAACCCTACCAGGAATAAAACTGAACTTGAGCCGCAACAAAACAATAATAACAATATTTAATTCTTTTATTGGCCACAGGGGTTAATAAAAAGATACATTAAAGAACATGACACAAACATAAACAACAACATAGGACGATACAATGTTTTTTAACGCGTATAAATAGTAAAAAACAATGAAAATTAAACAATGAATCTCCCAATAGGACCTCGTGGAAAAACTCACAAAAGCAACGGGTACCTGATCAACAGGGCAAGAGCCCTTCTTTTATTTCTTTACAGGTGTATGCTCAGAATTTATCATTTCACACTGGACATTCTTCCAACATTCACTCACCTTTAAACAAACTTGCTAGAAGGCATCACTTCCTTCTCCACCCTCAACTTCATTTTCAAGCGAAACTTGAAACGGTTGATGAGGGTTTGGCCAAAGAGGAAAGTGTCTGACTTTAGCCCTTTCAAACAAGTCTACCATGCTACCACTTCCGCTGCATCCACCGAACAAATAAAACCTGCCTGCCTTTCCCGGCCAAAGGCAATCTTCACTATAGATTCAGCTGATAGCCAGATCCGTCCTACACGCGACAGCACGTGTTCGACATAAACCCACAGGTCGGCAATGCTCGAGCACTGGACTAGGGCGTGAAGAACGGTTTCGTTGCTCTGCGTGCGCCTTGGGCAGGACCGGGTGACGGAACGTCCGTGCTTGGAAAGTTTATCCCGAACGAGCAGCGCCCCTCGGTGCAGCTTCAAGCAAGGGATTTCTGGAAGTTGTCCATAGGCCCAGACCCGAATGTTCTCCGAAACAGACTGTGAAATCCTTAGAAATAGCCTACAATCTAGGTGAATTGCAAAAGTTGGCATTACTTCAAACTGCACGCATATTGCATAAAGTACTGTCTGTCTAAGGTCCTTGTTGTAACTTGACAAACAGTACAAACTCCCAGCAGACATAATATCTTCAATCAACAGCCTACTGTGCGACACCTATAATAATAATAATAATAATAATAATAATAATAATAATAATAATAATAATAATAATAATAATAATAATAATAATAATAAATGCCCTGTTACAGTACCAAGCAGTGGCTCTATTGGCTTCTGATCTTAACTGATTAGAAGTGATTTCATGTACATTGTTTTGTCTTGGTATAAAAGATGGACTACAGCAAATATTCTATGCAACACCACAGATTTCATTGTTAGTTGCTTGACCATAGCCCTAACGCTAACTCTAACGTTTCTTTGTGGGTGACGATATGTGCATCTCTGATCACGAGCAGAAGTAGTAGTCATAGTCATATGCTGAGAGGATTTCACCTCTGAAAACATGGATGTTTCGTTCAACTTCCTTAAGTAACCCTTATTCAGGGACCTTTTGAGCGAGATGGGCCACTCGACCTGAAGAAAATTCTAACTAGGCCCCATCTGCAAGATCATGCGCTGTTTGTCTTGATATAAAATCAGCATGTTGCGCACATATGGTTATGATGCATGTGCTTGGTGTACCCTTATCAGACGGGTAGTCATGATGGGTATATTGGGCTTCGTATATTTATAGCCCAGTGTCACTTTCATGACATGCACTGCTCTTTCACTTAATAATTACAACAATTATAATACAGAAAATTTGTCTCTTAGAGATAGCAAGGATTATCAGGATGGTTCTTAGCTCTTGAAAGACTACTGAAAATTAGTGGATAACTGAGGTTACAGCTTGTAAACCGCTATCCTCATAATTCCTACCAGGAATAAGACCGAACATGTGCCAAACCAAAATAATACTAATAATAATAATAATAATAATAATAATATTAATAATAATAATAATAATAATATATCATGTACTTTTTTTTGTCTTGGTATAAAAGATGGGCTACAATAAATATTCTGCTCAATACCACAGATTTGCTTGCCAGTTGTTTGACCTTAACAAGTTGAGCATGTCCCTTAGTGGCTGACGATATGTGCATCTCTGATCACGAGCAGAAGTAGTGGCGGAACATCATAGCCATGTGTTGAGAGGAGTTCTTTGGGGTTTGAATAATTTACCTTTGGAAACATGGGTGTTTTGCTCAACATTCTTAAACAAACCTTATTCAGGGACCTTTTGAGCGGGATGGGCTACTCAACCTGAAGAAAATTCTAACTGGGCCCCACCTGCGAGGTCATGCGCTGTTTATCTTGATATGAGATCACCATGTCGCGCACATATGGCTGTGATACATGTGCCTGGTGTACCCTTAACAGACGGGTAGTCATGATGGGTATATTAGGCTTCGTATATTTTACCCCAGTGTCACTTTGATGGCATGCACTGCTCTCTCACTCAATAATAATAATAATAATAATAATAATAATAATAATAATAATAATAATATTAATAATAACAATAATACAAGGAAGGAGGAGGAGGAGAGGGGGAGGAGGAGGAGGGGGAGGAGGAAGAGAATATTGATGATAATGTCGATGATAAAATAGATGAACATGAGGGTAACAGTGAAAATGGGTGTGATGATGGTGATGATTAAAAGGAGGATGCTGCTGATGATGATGAGGGAGAGGAGAAGGTAGAGGAGAAAGTTACAGGAGATTATTTTTATTATGATTCCGGAAATTAGCATGGTGATAATGGTGATAGGTTAGAGGAGACGCATTATCACCATCACCATCATCATCACATTTAGTAGTAGTAGTAGTAGTAGTAGTAGTTTTGTTGATGGGATCTAAAAAACATTTATATATACAGTCAGACACACTCACACACACACGTATATATACATATATATATATACACACACACACACACACACACACATATATATATATATATATATATATATATATATATATATATATATATATATATATATATATATATGAACACTAACTTATTATAGAAATAATTAAACTACTGATTTTTAATTAAATCATTCCAAAAGGCCATCCGCATGAATATCGCTAGATAAGGATGGTGTCAGAACATTTAATATATGGGCCATTAAAATGATAAAGTAGAATAAAACGTCTGGTTAAAAAAGAATATGTATTTTTGCCAATATGACAGACAACTTCGTGTGTATTTCTGATATGAATGTTATCAGCATAAGTACAGTTCTCCTTTAACTTGTGTTGAAACGGTCCATATATTAAATATGCTGATATTGATATAGCTAATAATATTTAAATGTGTTATTAATATCAGACCGATGTAAAAAAAGAAAAATATGATATATATATTTTTCCTAATACTCAGCTTCATTTTAACTTTTAATTCAATGAGTAATGATTTTCGTCTCTAAACTGGGTAGCTGAATCTTGCTTGCAACATGGTCACTCTTTCGAACCAACGAAGAAGACACAATGTCATTTCTTGCCTTGCTAAAGGTAATACATTAATCTCCATCAAATCATATTCCACCGTCTTAAAGATGTAAGTTGCTTTCATAATGTATTATTAGAAGCAATATATACGAAACGATAAGCCAAATAACCACGGCTGACAGGCTTTTGAATATAGATCTACACGATCAAAAGTGACCTGCGTCTAACAACAATAACTGATGCTTGATATAAAGAGCTGAAAGACGAAAGGAAAAACTAGATTTGGAATACAGACTTAAAGGGAAGCAACATTTAAGTCGTGATTTCTTCGCTTTCACGCCACATGTTTCGAGGGTTCATTTAAATAAATATCATCTTAGATAGCGTCCTGCCCTTCTTCCCCTGAAAAAGTTTTAAACAAAAATAAAATGTTAAGCAGATACGCATTTAAACCTAATTATATATGAGATTTAGATATAGAACATTAAATTACATATTGATTTTCAAATTATGGCACAAGGCTAGCAAGTTCAGGGAAGTGGGAAAGTCGATTACTTCGACCCCAGTGTTCAACGGGTACTTATTTTGGTAAATTTTGATCATTTCACCCGCACGATTTTCACTAAGACAAAAAAACGGATTTTTTTGCGTAGAATCAAGTACTCTGACCTCCTAAAATACTGCAAGTAGGAAACCGGAACCCCCCCCCCCCATATCCCGGAATCATTGGAATGTGTATTTTTCATTTAAATTAATTCCTGTGACATCCTAATAAGCTACAAAACCATTTTGGGGTCTGGAAAATAGGGTGGGGTAGGATGGAAGCCTCGGTAACTTCACCCCATCCCCATTGATTTTTTTTTACCCGCACGATTTTTACTAAGAAAGAAAAAAACTCGAACTTTTGCGTGGAATCAAGTACGCTGACCTAATATAATGCAAATCCCTTATTTTTGTTCGAAAAAAGTGGAGGTGGGAAACTAGACTACCCCAATTATGGGTAAAGAAAGAAATAACAAAAACATTTGAAAATGAAGGGGTGAACTTTCCGAGGCTTCCACCCCACCCCGTTTTCCGGACTTAGGAAAGGATTTTGTAGCATATTAGGAGCTCACCGGAATTCATTCAACGAAAACAAATTTCCAAAGGTTCCGGGATATGGGGGAGGGGGCAGCTTCCCACTCGTCCTTTTTTCCGAACAAAAATAAGGGGTTTGCATAATATTAGGAGCTCAGGGTACTTGATTCCACGCCAGAAAATCGGAGTTATTTTTTCCTTTCTTAGTGAAAATCTTGCGTGTGAAAAGATTAATGGGGGTGGGGGGTGACGTTTCCGAGGCTTCCACCTCACCCGACCCCGTTTTCCGGAACCAAAAATGGGTTTTGCAGCATATCATGAGGTCACCGGAATTCATTCAACGAAATATTAAAAATCTCCAATAATTCCGGGATGTGGGGGAGGCAGTCCAGTTCCCCCCGCCTCCTAAGGGATGTAAAGCATATTAGGAGGTCAGGGTACGTGATTCCACGCAAAAAAAGCGAGGTTTTTTCTTTGTTTTTCTTATCGACCCCGAAAGGATGAAAGGTAAAGTCGACCTCGGCGGAATTTGAGTTCAGAACGCAAAGACGGATGAAATGCTACTAAGCGTTTTTCTCGGCGTTCTAACGTTTTTGCCTGCTCGCCGCCTTAACACTAAATTACATATTGAAAATCATTAAAATAACATCAAGTGCAACATAACAATATATCAGGAAAAGTATTGGAGAAACACGTGCAAATATATAGACACGAAAATGCAGATATTTGCAGTTTGATAGAAAATATAGTTTTATGGACAAAATGTGCTAGAAAGAGCCTGCACAAAGATTTGTTGCACATTATATTTTTGCTGGTTCAGTGTTGAAAAAAATACTGTGTCCAGGCTCATTGGTGGAATTTTGAGATCAACATAATCAAAACGGACAAAAAGTGCAAGTTCCATAACAGTCAAACACATACAAGCAATTTCCAAGGGATGATCTTATGGAGACAGGTAAACTGGAAGCAGAGGTTGGTGCAAATCCTGAGAGATGGTCAGAATAAGAGGTCTGAAGAGAACTAATGAAAAGTCCAACAAAGAATCTAGTTTCAACTAGGCTAACAGACATAAATATGAAGCGTTTATGTCAAAAGATATCGCTATAAAATAAGCAGTCGTAGAATCTCTGATACTAAAGGATGTTTCAAACTTTATATGCATTTTGTTCCATCTACTTTTCTGAGTGCCATGTACGTATATATATGTATATTACTTGATACAATCGTATACATATGCATATATGTATACGATTGTATTAATTCTATAGATATCTTTTAGTATGGTGTCATGCTAGCACAGCTGATGTTAAGTTAAAAGGAATGGGTTAGATTCCGAAAGACTCCTGAATGTGTCTTAGGCGCAGGGTGGCTGTGTGGTAAGAAGCTTGCTTCTCAACGACATGGGTCCATTGCGTGGCACATTGGGAAAGTGCTTTCTAATATATCCTGGTGCCGACCGAAGCCTTGTGAGTGGATTTGCTAGACAGAAATTGAAAGAGACCCAGAAGCCCGTGATACATACATACATACATTACATACATACATTACATACATACATACATACATACATACATACATACATACATACATACACGCATATATGCAAAGAAAAAGGAGGATATCCATGGACAACTGCTTCGAAACCTTCAGCTTTTATATCCAGACTATGAATTCATATTCATACCAATAATAATTGGAGCACTAGGTTTTGTTAGTAAATCCTAAAAGGAGAATCTGGATAAACTGGGATTTTCAGAAAGAGAAATTGACCGACTGATTTTTAAATTATAAGTGCATTCTGTGAGTGGAACATTAAAAATACGCAAGACTTTTCTCAAGTTCCAAATGGGAATTTGACTGCATTAACTACATCCCAAAGATGGAGCATTGTATCTTTGTTGAAAACCGGTTCCCTCTTCTGTGGAAGATTTATAATAATTAAAAAATAGAAGCGACGTACATACATACATACATACTTACTTACATACATACATACATGTGTATGCCTGCGTATCTGTCACAACCGGTGTTGGTGTGCTTGCGTCCCCGTAAAATAGCAGCTAGGCAAAAGTGAATGATGGAATAAATAGAAATCTTTCGACTACAGAAAATTGTCAATTCACCACCATAGCCGCAGTCTGATGGTTAAAACAAGTAGAAGATAGTAAAAAACAGAAAACACACGCACACACAAACACACATACAGAGTGAGATTTAGATAGACAGATAGATAGATAGATAGATAGATAGAGAGAGAGAGAGAGGGAGAGAGAAAGAGAGAGAGAGAGATACATATGTATATACTTATGCATATGTGTACAGGTATTCGTATACATGTGTGTATGTTTGTGTATATATATATATAAGAGTTAAAGTATCTTAGTATCTTAAGAGCATGATTATTTTATTAACATAAGCATATAGAATGGTTCTACCAGTTAAGAACGTGAACTGGATCGCCCCCAGCATGATTCCCTGAAAGCCTAGAAGGAACGAGTGCTGAGATTGCGAATGTTGCATAAAAGAACTCTGACAAACCAACTGAATGATTCATTGATCAAACGATCATTCAGTTTTCGAGAATTTAGTTCGTTAATTAATTAAATGGTTGACTATGAATATTAGAACTAATGCATTTTTTATTGATGTTCTTTAATTCTTTAATATTTTATACATTTTTATATCGTTTATTTTTAGTTTTATGTTATTTCTTTATGATATGATTCGCGCCTCACTCTGTAATCTGTAATTCAGTAAATTCTGCTTCAGCACACGATAACATATAAATCTTGTAGGACAAATTTTAAGAGCTATATGCTTGTACACACACACACACACACACACAAATATATATATATATATATATATTTATTTATTTATATGCATTATGTATGGATGTATATGTGTGTGCGCGTTGTGTGTTTGTGTGTGAGTGTATGTGCGTGGTAAGATCCAAGGATGAAGGTGTAGGAAGTTAGTGAGCATCAAGCAGTCTGTAGAAGATATTTAAAAAAAAACTTTCAGGAACAATAGTGGTTTATTGGCGCAGAAGGTTCTGAATTGTTGCTGTATCTAAGTACAGTAAACTGAAAAAATGTCATTTTATAGTTCACGGTTACAAAATGAGTCTGCTCTATATGCGAATAAAAATCCCAAATCAAAGAATGGAGTATATAAAATCCAAGCTACATAATTGTTTAAATCACAGGAACTGGTAGTTGTCTGTGTGTTCTTACGTTGACAAAAAAAGAGACATGGGAAACAAAACAATTTGTTTAGAATGGGACATTCTGTCTTCCACTCATACTGTTCGTAAAACTTTGAATCAAAATAACAATGACATTCCTTGCTACCCACTTTAATTTTGATTTTCAATTCAAGCTTTGTTTTTCTCATCCAAGAAAAAACAATCTCCTTTTCTCTTCGAAGCTCCTTGTTGCAAAGGGTCGCGAAAGTAGAGAAGAAATTGAATTAAATGATTCTTTTGCCATTTTGTGGGTAAATGAAAACTTGAAAAATGCTACTGTCTTAATTTTGTTTTTGATGAATCAACAAAAATCTAGCAATGAGTCTAACAAAATTATGTTCTAGTTTACTTTATGTGAATTTCTTTAAAATAATTTTAAATATTTAGAATTAAGATTTAAAGCATTGAAATTAATAAATGGATAAAAACGTTACCTTTTAACCACACAAAATCAAATTCGCTGCTAGATCTTTTGCAGTACAAATGAATTCTGGGTAGTGGTCACATAATCAAATTTCACGATGTAGTGTTGTGTCTTTTGACCCCTGAATAAACAGAAAAAGAATCGTCTTACTCGCTATGTTTTGACCTACTTTTTTTTTCTCTTCACTCCCTAGAAAACAGCAGGCAAGTTGTCTATCTTTTGAATTCCCCAAAGGCTGGGAAGTATATTTGCTTTCTTTAGCGGTCCTGTAATGCAATTTCTTTCATTAACGGCTAACGTTCTCTTCTAGAGTCAGAAGCAAATGCTTTTATGCATGCTGTGTTTATTTATGCGACCACTACCCAGTGGGAAATGAAACAATAATTGTGTCATTCATGCGACCACTACCCAGTGGGAAATGAAACAATAATTCACGAGAAAATTAAGGAAAGTTAAAATTATCAATAATTAATTCTATAATCAATAATTAATTTATTTATCCTAGAAAAGAAGGCATGCAATGTATGCGTTTGCATACATATATTCCTATCTGATGTTATTGCTTAATAGAAACACGCTTGATATCTTTACATTCGTATCTGCTTAGAGGTGTGACACCATGGACATAATGAAAGAATACTAGAATTCAGTGAAAATTTAAAATTATATTGGTATTTCCATAATATTTACTGATTGTACTTTGTTTCTAAAAGTGTAAAAGGTTTCAGAATTTCAAGGTTAACAAGTGATTAAAACTTTATCTTAGTCTTGCGAAGTCATTTTCAAAAATTGATGTAATATATTGTCATATGTCAAGGTAATTAAGCCATTTAGGGCATCTTTGTATATTTGGTTGATTTATTTCATATAGCAGCTGCATCCATCTCTCTGCGTCGATGAATGCAATGTAGTATAATGAGATGAAATATTAGACAATGTACTCTCTGGTATAATATGCTCGTGGCTGGAAAACTTAAGATTGTAGGTTTGCTTAACCAGTGTCGAACTGGAATTAACAATATTTTCAAATTTTGGCAAACGGCCACCAGTTTTTCATGGGAGTGAGAAGTTAATTATGTCAATCCTAATATTTGACTGGTTACTTATCGTATTGATCCCTAAATGGTGAAAGGCAAAATCGGCCTCGGCCGAATTTGAGCCCAGAACGTAAAAGCGGACAAAATGTCGCTAAGCAATTTGTCGGGCATTTTAAGTTAAATAGTCTTTACTACTAAAGGTACAAGACTTGAAATTTAGTGGGAGGGAACAAATCGGTTATATCGATCCTACTGTTTCACTGGTACTTAGTTTATCGACACCTAAGAATTAAATGTAATGTCTACCTCGGGAATTTGAACTCAAAACGTAGCGACGGGAAAATTACCGCTAACCATTTCCATCCAGCGTGCTAACGATTTTGCCAGCTCGCCACCTTTTGAAGAAGAAGAAGAAGAAGAGGAAGAAGAAGAAGAAGAAGAAGAAGAAGAAGAAGAAGAAGAAGAAGAAGAAGAAGAAGAAGAAGAAGAAGAAGAAGAAGAAGAAGAAGAAGAAGAAGAAGAAGAAGAAGAAGAAGAAGAAGAAGAAGAAGAAGGATTGATGTTATACCAAATCGGCCGCTTTAGCACCCGACAACAAACCAAGAAAACAAGAATGTATATTTGCCAGAATGATTCTAGAATAAGAGTAATTTTCATTATCGTATTAAGAGGTTTGTACTACGTAAAGTTACTAGAATTTTCCTCAAAATATGTACGTGTTTTAAATGTTTAAAGTTTCTAGACTAACTGAAATTTTTATAGTCCAATATCGAACGTTCAAAGTTCCTAGAATGACAGTAATTATTTTCATGGTTTTATTAAAGATTATCAAACGTTTGCAATTTCTAGACAGTTTTTTTGTCCTGGCTATAATTTTACGTTTTCCTAATATTTAAAGTTTCTAGAATCACATTAATTATCATAGCAGTATTTGCATGTTTCAAATGTTAGTTTTTCAGAACGGGACACATTTTAATGCTCATGCTTTCTTCATACGGATAGTGTTATACATCTTAGAATGTTTAAGTTTTTGTCCTTGCGCGACCCTGATTCTTCAGGGCAAATTAATATAAAACAGATTCCTGGTATGAATATCCTGATTAATCTAAAGATGTAGATGAATTAAGACTACATGATCGAATATGCCTTTCCGTCTTTCAAGCAGAACGGTGCGATTTGTAGGATGTTTGTGTTCTATTTCTAGGAATATAAGCCACCACTGTTGCTTCGTAATTACATCATCTGCTGTTGCTTTTTGGCCTCGGGTCGTCTCAGATGATTCTGACCTCTGAAGAAAGGCATAAAATCAGATCTTGTTTTCACATATAGTATGTCAAGGGCTGCATTATCAATATGTACCTTCTGCTTCTATACAATAGGATGTGAATTATGAGACGGTTCTTATTTGTAGCATACTGTGGGACGGCTTCGTGTCTCTCCATTTTGGTATTTTTATAATGTCTGACGACAAGAGACAATCTGTGACCAACGTTCAGCTTTGAGAGGTCAATCAATAACGTCAATCAATAATTTCAGATCCCTACCATGCTTTTGTACACCGTCTTCTGCCCTTGCTTTACACTGTACGTGTAATACTTTGTGGCTTTCATATGTCAGTCACATCAATATTGTCTTTACCTTCAAAGCCGACTTAATATATTTTGTAATATGTTTTTCTCACTCTCGTCAGATTTGTGCGTTTGTTCTCGTTTGTTTAACAACAATTCTTTCTTGCTTTCTTTGTTAATTTCCCACATCCTTTCATGTGGCTGTGTATCATGTTTTTTCAAACAATTATAGTTCTTATCTATACAAAATGAATTCTTAAGATATAAAACCATTTTAAAGATTTATCGTGGCGTATTTCATAAGAAGCTTTAGGAAAATTCTTCTTGCAAATAGCTCTAATCTGGCTGAAACTAAACTACCCTCTACAATGCAATTTTGGTTTAATTTATCCATAAACTCTCGTTTATCCGAAATATTTTAATAAAAATTCACTGGTCACAGATTGTCTCTTGTCGTCAGACATTATAAAAATACCAAAATGGAGAGACACGAAGCCGTCCCACAGTATGCTACAAATAAGAACCGTCTCATAATTCACATCCTATTGTATAGAAGCAGAAGGTACATATTGATAATGCAGCCCTTGACATACTATATGTGAAAACAAGATCTGATTTTATGCCTTTCTTCAGAGGTCAGAATCATCTGAGACGACCCGAGGCCAAAAAGCAACAGCAGATGATGTAATTACGAAGCAACAGTGGTGGCTTATATTCCTAGAAATAGAACACAAACAGGACACAGTCGTGTGTCGATAAGCCAGCTGGAGGAGATGTCCTCCTGGGGCTAAAAGCAACAGTAACATCCACCCCTAGGGGTCAGCCACACTTAAGTGGCAATATACTACACTATATATATATATATATATATATATAGATATATATATATATATATATATATATATGTATGTATGTATATATATATATATATATATATATATATATATATATATATATATATATATATATATATATATATTGTTGTATTTGGAGATGGTCATGTTACCAGTTTAGCCAATAAAGACATACGCACTATATATTTGGTGTTAATTTGCTTCGGCTTTATTTTATTTTTTACATTAATCGTATTTCGGCCAGAGTTCTTTCGTCACACTTCTCTGATCTCATCAGTGGTCCTTTGCGTTCTTCTTTCTTATTTGTCTGTCTTTCCTTACTAACGCTCAGCCATTTTGTCCCCTTTTTTCCCCAATGTAGTTCTCTTTGCATTGTTGGAATGTTATGTATGAAGCAAAACGGAAAGATATCGAATGTTCAATTCATATTGTGTTTAGTGATGTAACCGGAAGGGCAGACACAGAAGTGAGGGATAGAATGGGAAGGAAATCAGTATCTAGTGATCTTTGGTTACTGTAAAAAAATACAGAATTCCTTAATGCATTATGATGTAAAAGAAAGTAAAGAGTGAGCATATGCAGAGTAGTAATATCAATTTTAGGGAGAGGCTACATGAGCTAGTAGGGCAATACTTATTGAAACAGTACAGACTGTTATCGTAAATATATGCTCTGCTCGATAATGTATAGAATGTGTGAGTATGTAATATGTGTGCCTGTGTGATAATGTGTGATTGTTTCTGTGTGCATGTATGGCTTGTACGTGTTCCCTCTCTGTATGTGTGTGTATGAAAAATCCTAAATTATTGGCAAAATAGAATTGTGTAGAAAGAAATTAATATGTACGTGTCAATACAGAAACGCAATGTTGGTGATAATTTGAATGAAGACTGAATAAAGAGTCCGTTAAATGAAGGATATACCTGTACTGGTTGAAATGGAACAGGGTTAAATCACGGAAGTTACACAAAAGGTTTAAATAACGGAAGTTATATACAATGTTTGAGGAACGGAAATTTCACACAATACCACAAAGACACGTGAAGAGTAAAATTTCGCATCAATTGGAAAACAAAGGGAAATGTATTCTGATGGAATTCGTGACAAAATATGGATTTGTGATTTCCTTCTTTTGAATACTTAAACAGAAGTTTCTACCCATCACTCTGTTTCCCTTTCTCTCTCTATTTCTCTACTTGTCCCTCTGTTTACTTTTATCTCGCGTTCTCACTGACGACGCTCTTTCAATTTCTGCTCTACTCTCCATCATCAGTGTTCTCATACTATATATTAAACCTTTACTGTGAGATTATTCCTAATGTGACTTGTATATTATGGCTGACATAGTTCACGTAAACCTAAAAAAGGCAGCACGGTTTGTAGTCGCACTTACAATAATATTAACTCATCTGCTACAGTAAGCCTTATTAGAATATGCGTGCACTCCACAATAGTTCTTTACTTCTTAGCGTAAAGCTCCCCTTTGGTCATGAATGACTATAGGATTGCACCTAGAAAGTTCACCTCCGAGGCAAAAGTCCGAGCACGTTTGTTTATGGAAGACCAGGTGTCGCCCATGCATACCAGCCTCTCCTCTCCACGCCACCGATAGTGTCCTAAGGAAAGGCAAAGGACGATACAACTTAGCATTAGCAGTGACGCCGCAATGCATTTCTATAGGTGAGTGAACTGGTACAACGTGAAATAAAGTGTCTTGCTCAAGAACACAACACACAATTAGGTCCGGGAATAGAACTCACTACCTCATGATTATGAGCCCGACGCTCTAATCACTGAGTCATGCATCTTCAGCATATTACTTCTTATGCCACGCTAACACATTATTACGGGTTACCACCAATTATTGTGGAGGCACAATGGCCCAGTGGTTAGGGCAGCGGACTCGCGGTCATAGGATCGCGGTTTCGACTCCCAGACCGGGCGTTGTGAGTGTTTATTGAGCGAAAACACCTAAAGCTCCACGAGGTTCCGGCAGGGGGTGGTGGCGAACCCTGTTGTACTCTTTCACCACAACTTTCTCTTACTTCATGTTTCTGTTGTGCCTGTAATTCAAAGGGTCAGCCTTGTCACACTGTGTCACGCTGAATATCCCCGAGAACTACGTTAAGGGTACACGTGTCTGTGGAGTGCTCAGCCACTTGCACGTTAATTTCACGAGCAGGCTGTTCCGTTGATCGGATCAACTGGAACCCTCGACGTCGTAAGCGACGGAGTGCCAACAACAACAACAAACAAAAACAACCTCCAATTATTAACAAACAGGCATTTTAACTTATTAGTCACAATTTTATATATCATTCTCGCTTTATTTCAAATCAGTTTATCTCCAGAATGGGTCACAGTGTGATGGTGATTTTCGCAGTATTCAATGAATAAAGGGAATGATAGATTACATTTTTAAACCTGAGATGTGAATCTAATTCCCAGGAAGCTTAACACAACCTACACAACTATGATGTATTAAGACACTTTTAAATCATACGATGTCCTTATTGCCGAAAGACTGTTAAATGCAACACCTTATAAAGTCCCGATGTACAGATGTGGGTTGTGTCATTGAATTAAACAAGGTAGCGCCAAAGTCACGTAGAAAGATGAAATTTTTTAACTACTTTTTTTCTGTTTTGCATTTTTCTTTAAATATTTTTTTACACCACTAACCGTACACTTTTCCTTACTGTTTTAAAGATTTACAATATCATAGTCATATATAGTATATATATATATATATATATATATATATATATATATATATATATATATATATATATATATATATATATATATATATATATATATATATATATTCATATGCATACATATACACATACATAATTGTATATATATTATACATACATATATACATTTTCATACACATACATATATACATACGTAATTATATATATATATATATATATATATATATATGTATATATGTCTATGTATATATACATATAAATATATGTATATGTATATATATGTATATATATATATATATATATATATATATATATATATATATATATATATATATATATATATATATATATATATATATATATATATATATATATATATATATACATATATACATATATATATACATATATATGTATATGTGTGTGTGTGTGTGTGTGTATATATATATATATATATATATATAAATATATATATATATATATACTGTATACGACGTTGATATTGTAAATCTAAAGCAAAAAATAAAGGAGTTATTAAATATTGAAACCCCTTCTTGACTTTTGGCACTGTCTCTACGTATGTTTGTTAACTATATTTTTGAATAGAAACTTGTTTGTTTGTTTTTTTTTTCTTTGCTTTCCTTTCACATGGTACTTGTACCTTGGTACAAATATACAATATTTTACACTTGACAAAAAAAAACACACAGGCAGACACCGCAGTAAACAAACAAGTTATGATAAGTGCCAACATATTTGCACTGGTATTTGGCACCGTTTCATATTATTGTAGACATCTCTCAAATGAGTGTATTTATCTTTTGAATATCAACATTCAAACTTCACTCCAAACCTGAACGTTATTGCTTCTTTTGCAATTTTATTCGTTTGTAAGCATATAGACATGTGGTGTGTATCCTGTGTAAATATATGTGTATGATGTTGGATCATATGTGTACACATTCATATACTCTCATACTGATACATGCATATATGTATACATAACATGCGACTCCTTTAACCCTTCATGTATGCTGGAACCATGACTGTGACGTAACGTTATCAGCGAACACACAGGTAATAATATACATTATTATTGCAATATAACGACAAACAAATATATAAACTCGTCTATGTTTGTATGATAGAAATGGCTACACTGATACCTTGCAGTTGTTTCTAATGTTAGAAAGGTGAGAAGCAGTGACAATAAACTCTTCAATCATTCCCAGAACAGTGATGCTGGTGGCAGTGATGTTTATATTTTTAATATATACAGTCTTACGACTTCTAAAGATTCTAAAGATTTATAAACATAGTTTGAGGGAATTAGAGGTAAGTGTCTAAGACAGGATATAGAATCTGATTTAGAGCAAGAGGAAAGGAAGGAAGAAAAAGAGGAGATGCAAGAGGAAGAGGAGGGACGTTTCGAAGAATATATGCTTGTAGCTATTTCTGTGCGGCAGGACACAGTGTTTTAGCATCAGAAGAGGAAGAGAGAAGTTACCGTATTAATGGCGTAGGGGTTCAAATATGTCAATGTCATGTTCTAGCAAGTCAAAAGCAGGTTATGAAAGTGTCAAGGTTGGTATCGCCTTTATTGGATGATATGGTTTGCTCCTAACAGATTCTTAGAACATGTCCATTGGCAATCAATTGCAAAAATGAAACAAAGATACATATATGCATGTATAAATACATACATATGCATTCATACATGCATGCATGAAAACACATATAGGCACACACGCATGCATACCAGGTTGAGTCAAAAGAGATTTCAGATTTTCACTGATGATTTTTGACAACTTGTATCTCCATGAAATGTCACTAATTTGATACAACTTGTTGTCCAATCGTTGCTGAATTGATTACTTGTTATTTACATATATAACATATAAATATTAATTGTATATTCTTTATTTGAAAGCTCTGATAAGTGATGAAAAAATTACAATAAGGGCCATTTTACGCTTCCTGTAAGACAAAGGACTGCATGCACAGGCAGACACAAAAGAAATTAATGACGTGGAAGTACAATGATGTAACACAAAAATGGCTCAGACGTTTGAAGGAAGATGACACCACCCTCGAAGAAAAACCAAATTCAGAGAGACCTTCTGTTGTGAAAGATGAGGTCTTGCTTGAAATAGTTAAACAACAGCCAAGCACAAACACTGGAATATTAATATTAAGATAAATATCATGTTGTATACATTTTGCAGCTAGTGTATTTACTACAGCTCTGAGGTTTTCTATGTTACTGTCAATGAGATAGTAAGATCGTTTTTTTTTGTTTAACTGTTATTGCTGGACAATTACGCAAGACTTTATCATATGCATATGACAATATTGTAAACATGGAGCTTTATCGGTTAAATCTAGAAGCTGGATACATATATTTCTAAAACCGACAAAAAAAAAAAAGAAAACAGTTGTTATACTTTTAGGCAATAGTCACTTCGCCCAGTTGTCTGAAGCAGGTTTAAAGTAGGATCATAATTGATATTTATTTTCACATTATATAGAATATATATAGAGTAGAGCTACTTTCACAAGCACAGATATCCTAGAACACACACAAAATAATGCTATTTTCTCATTGGCAATGATTCAAGAAGCAGCACACTACGACCATTAGCTCAGAGACACGCTGTTTCTCTCTGCTGATTATATTGCTATTACAACAGCCTGCGTTTCTTAGAAGTGGTTGCCTGCATGCGTTCACCTCCTAGGTCAAACCGATCTATTTGTTTCTTCTATTTCTGTCAATTTACATCACCATTTTCCCACTGTCTAATTGAACTTTGTATGTCTATTATTGCTATTTTCTATTCTTCAGAATATGAATATTAATATGATATTTTAGATTTCATTACTACATATACTGCACAGGGTGTTATGTAATCGTAGTTCTACAGTAACTTTCAAATTTGCTCAACATTTCAGTTATTCTGATATAACGGGTGGAATGAGAAAAAAAATGCATTTGCAACTGAAGCTGTGAGAAATGAACTGATTAGATGTCTCTTATTTACATAATGATTTGCCACTGTTTTTGATAATAAGCAATAGCCTCAAAATAATAAAATAATTGTCATTAATAGTCTTTCCTACTCTAGGTACGAGGGCCAAAATTTTTGGAATCGACCCTAGTACGCAACTGGTACTTGATTTATCGACCCCGGCGGAATTTGAACTCAGAACGTAAAGACAGACGAAATGCCGCTAAGCATTTCGCCCGGCATGCTAGCATTTCTACCAGTTCGCGGCCTTATTAACATTAATCTTGATTTCCAGATATGTGGCAGTACTACCCTATTAAGAAAAATTAATTAAATTTTATTGTATATATATATAAGGATTCGAACCATCCACGAGCTAACGTAAATAGTTTAACCCCAAACAACGATATTCTGCAGTATCTTATCTGATACAAATTACTTTAACAATGTAGAAGCTTACTGTAAACACGCAAGTGGCAATTTAAAAACAACGCTGTCTCCAACTGTTTTGTCTTTAAGTCTGACATCCCAACTGAAAGGTGAATTATTATATTCCGATACTAGAAATAGGTTCCTCTATAGAACCAGCTTATTCATTCAGCTAGCCACCATAGAAGTTAATAAGAATAATAAAAATCGTAAACATCATAGTTCATGGCTGGTAAATACTTTTATATAGTTACTAAACTACGAAACAGAATTGTCTATCTAAATAGATAGATATATAGACAGATATTGCATATATATGTTTGTGTGTGCGTGTGTGTGTGTGTCTGTGTGTGTGTGTGTGTCTGTGTGTGTGTGTGTGTGTGTGTGCGTGTGGAGGCGCAATGGTCCAGTGGTCAGGGTAGCGCGGTCATGGGATCGCGGTTTCGATTCCCAGATCGGAGGTTGTGAGTGTTTATTGAGCGAAAACACCTCCACGAGGCTCCGGCCGGAGGTGTGGGCGAACCCTGCTGTACTCTTTCACCGCGATTTTCTCTCACTTTTTCCTTCTTGTTTCTGTTGTAATCTTTATTTCAAAGGGCCAGCCTTGTCACACTGTGTCACGCTGAATCTCTCCGAGAACTACGTGCTCAGCCAGTTACACGTTAATTTCACGCGCAGGTTGTTCAGTTGATCGGATCAACTGGAACCTTCGTAGTCGAAACGTACGGAGTGCCACGATATATATATGTGTGTGTGTGTGTGTGCCTAATATATACATATATATGTGTGTGTATATATATATATATATATATATATATATATATATAGAGAGAGAGAGAGAGAGAGAGAGAGAGAGTTATTAATATTTCTAAGTCTCTCTAAAGGAGACTACGGCAGCGGTACTGGAAATTAATAGTTATCGCCAAGCCAACATGGCAGTCCCAAAATTAGGACGAAAGCTGCCGTGAATTCGTGTGTCACATAGCTAGCTAGAGGCGATGGCTTCTTGGAGCTAATTCACGGCAGCTTTCGTCCTAATTTTGGGACTGCCATGTTGGCTTGGCGATAACTATTAATTATATATATATATATATATATATATTCTTTCACTCTTTTATTTGTTTCAGTCATTTGACTGCGACCATGCTGGAGCACCACCTTTTGTCGAGTAAATCGACCCCAGAAATTATTTTTTGTAAGCCTAGGAATTATTCCATTTGTCTTTTCGCCGAACCGCTAAGTTACGGGACGTAAACGCACCAGCATCGGTTGCCAAGCGATGTTGAGGGAAGAAGCACACACACACACACACAGACACACATATATATATATATTTCAGTTTCCGACTACCAAATCCACTCACAAGACTTTAGTCGGCCCGAGGCTATAGTAGAAAACACTTGCCCAAGGTGCCACTCGGTGTGAATGAACCCGGAACCATGTGGTAGGCAAGTAAGCTACTTCCCACACTGCTACTCCTGCGCATACCTATACATATGCACATATATATGCATCTTTGTATATATGTCTGTCTCTTTCTCTCTCCCTCTCTCTCTCTCTCATGTATATAGATAGATAGATGGATAGATAGATAGATAGATAGATAGATATACAGATAGATAGATAGATAGATAGATAGATAGATAGATAGATGGATAGATAGATAGAGACACAGACAGACACTTAGATAGATAGATAGATAGATAGATAGATACATTTCTTTTATTAGCCACACAGGGCTCAACGAAGATGGGACAAATACAATGTAGAGCTTTTCTTTTTGGGAGGGGGAAGGAAAAAAAAGGGTGGTGTCGATCAAAAGGGATCGTAGGAAGGAAAAGGGGATAGTTCGATCAAAAGGGATCAAAAAAAAAAAAGGGCGATCAATAGGGATCGTGTATCACACAGTAATGTTCTCGTGTAAAAGGAGGGGAGGACAGTTTAGGTTTGGCCGTGGAAAGAAAAGCCTACGGAAAAGACCACGGTAACCTTGGTCAATATTCTCATTGAAGAAACTATAACAGTAAGTGACTCTCTTTTGCCTTGTTGTTTTCTTTTTTTTTCTATAGATAGATAGATAGATGGATAGATAGATAGATATCCCCGTTGACAGGTTGCTGTTATTTATAAAGTGTTAAAGACTTTCGGTATGCAAATTAGGGACTCCTTCATAGAGTAACTGCTGCATTTGTTGAGTATATAAACAGTTTGGCTGCTAGTTTCCTTGGAGGTTATCAAAATGGTGTGGACGCCTTTAATGAGAACCCAGTAAGGTTCGAAAATCGATGAGGATTCGTCATTTGTTTTTTCAGTCTGCGGAGAAATGTCTAAAATTTGGCCTATTTATCATTGTACCGTGTTACACACACATATATAGGGAGAGAGAGAGATATGCATATAAATATATATATATAATGATATTAGGGACAAAATCCAAAATTACAAGTAAAAACTCAATTAAAATCAATTACGATCTGACGTTTAACTATATTTTTGAATAGAATTTATTTTCGATAATTTCAATTGATTTTAATCGATTTAAATTTCCTTTCTATTTGAAAATTAGTTATGAAACACGTGTAATCATTTTATTATATTTATCTTATGATATTTACTTTGCTTTATATTATACTCATTTATTGTGCTTGTAATTGTTAATTTTTTTATATGTGATAGTGGATTTTCATCGATCATCGATGAGTTCTTGAAACTTGGTTATTTTCCCTATAACTATATATATATATATATATATATATATATATATATGAGCGCGTATATGCATGTATAAATATATATATATATAATGCATTCACACACAAATATTATAAAATATGTGTGTGCGGGTATATCATTGTAATTACGCACTTGTGTGTATGCATAAGTACGATATATAATTGCTATGTGTGACTCTGACTTTGAGTCTGTGCGAAATAACGAAATGGAGGGGAATCAAATTTCACGGCTGGTTAATACTTTCATATGGTTACTAACCTAAGAACGAACATTATAAATATGCCTATATATATATATATATATATATATATATATATATATATATATATATATATATATATATATATATATATATATATACATATATATATATATATATATATATATATATATATATATATATATATATATATATATATATATATATATATATATATATATATATATATATATATATATATGTATGTATATATATATATATATATATATATATATATATATATATATATATATATATATATATACACACATATATATATATTTATATATATATATATATATATATATATATATGTATGTATGTATGTATGTATGTATGTATGTATGTATGTGCATGTAATGAAATGTGGGTAGGCTTGAGTGAAAATTCCCGAGATAATTTGAATCAATATTAAGTCTATCCGACCATTTTCTGTATCCGTAATTTCATATACCAATTGACAGTCGCTGGACACATCTCCAACATGAATATAGTTCTATCTAACCCCCATCATTGTAACCGCTTCAATGTTTCAACTAATCATTAACTGACCATTACGTGGACATATGTACGACATAAATGTACTAACATTTGATCATTTGCCGCACTGATATTTCAATACTATTACTGGACATTAACTGACCATTATCTGGACATTCGCTGGACGCATTCCCAACATGAGAACTACCTGCATTAAGAACCCTGTTATAATGTATCGCTACCCACTCATGTAAAGGTAATAGTTTAGATGGAGAGAAATGGTACAAAATCTCTCTTTAAAAATAATTCTTAGCAATAACAGAATATTTTGGTACAGGAAATAGAAGCATTTTCTTAGCTGACCTAATGGAATTTAAAAGTGAGTTTTGTATATCACTTCTCTTCGAACGTTAACGAATTAATCTTGATAAAATGTATTTATATGTAACATAGATGTGCAGAATTTATGTACAAAAGTTATTTATATCTCCACACATTAAGTATATATATATATATATAATTTTGTATTGTGTAGTTAAACGTATATACACTAATAATATATGTAAACACTAGAGTAGTACTTATGGACGAGCTTAGCATCTACATATAAGTTGCAAACGTATACAAATTATTGCATCTCAACTTAAAAGTTATATGTCTTTATAGGTGTTATTTCTGTAAGGAAATATTGTACTCGTGTACTTCCTTTGTTGGGTGGTCGTTCTCCTCTTTTCTGTATATCTACACACACACACACACACACACACACACACACACACACACACACACCCATATGCTCATATATGTGTATATATATATATATATATATATATATATATATATATATATATATATATATATATATATATATATATATACATATATATATATACACATATATATCTGGATGGTCGATTGATAGGTAAAAGGATGTTACAGTTAAGACTCAGTCTTTCTGATAGGTAGTAATATAGAAATAAATAACTTCCACACACGTTCATATATATATTCGTATATGTTGATATAGATAGATAGATAGATAGATAGATAGATAGATAGATAGATAGCAATAGAATGTGGCGGAGACAGATACGGAAGTGAGATTAAATAGGTTATTACTGCTTTATAAACACAACATATGGAACAACTGATCTCAAATCAGGTTTCTAGTCTTTTAAGCCCCATACATCCGAAAACACACACATTCACACTCACTCACACTCCTCACTCCTGCTGGCACATGTATACATTACATAAAATACAGCGAAACAGTTTTTAGATTTTCCACACGTTCTGTCACATTTAACTCCACTAATCTGTTTAGTTTTATTTCAAAGGAACGTTATTTCGTTATGTCTAACTGCTTTAATTTTATGTTTGTTCAGTTCATTGATGTTTCCGACAGGTGTTTATCTGTGACTTTTCTGTTTAAAGGTATTGGTCTCTATGTCTGTCCTTCTATCTATCTATTTTAACTATTTATATCTCTCCCTTCTATAATCTCTCTTTTATGGATTGTGACTAAATTATTGTGTGCATATATGCATGCGCACACATATGTATGTGTCTTTAAATGTGTGTATATATACATATATATATATATATATATATATATATATATATATATATATATGTATATATATATATTTATATATTCTTACACATATACTCATATAGGTGTATGCATATTCATGTATGCATACACACACACACATATATGAATATGTATAAATTGGTGTATGGGTATACATACATACATGTTTATATATAATAACGTATTCATATCTAAATATATTTATCTATCTATAAATGTATCTGTCAATATATAATACATACATACAGATCCTTAACATCAAATAGTAGGAGCGATGCACCAACAAGGAAGTCTTCAATAACTCAGAAATGCCAAGTGTCGAAGCCACCGTCATCAATCATCGTTCTAACGTGGTCAGGACTCCTACGGACTATCCTCTACGGCGAGCTCGATAATGTTAAACAACATCAAGAAGCTCTAAAACGTAGATTCAAACACTAACTGAAGTGTTCCCTCCTTGAAGCCAGCCTCAGCTCTAACACCAAGGAAACAGAAGCCGCCGACCATCCATCCTTGCGAAGAGCGATTCAGTTCGGTTGTTCCACTTTTGAGGAGAGGAGAAAGACTGAAGAAGAAGCAAAAAGAAGGCCCGGCAACTCCCGCCCTGCCATGCGATAAACGCCTGAGTCTGTTCCATTCCCAGCCTGGCTTTCAGAGCCATGTCAGGTTTAAGCATCATAGCGGCACCAGATGAACAACCAAGCTCGGACATGTGCAGGTGCCGACGACGACGACGATGACGGTGTATGTGTGCGTATGTATGCATATAGTAGTAGTAGTAGTAGTAGTAGTAGTAGTAGTAGTAGTAGTAGTAGTAGTAGTAGTAGTAGTAAATAAGACAGTTTGATTCGGCTCAACAGATGCATTGAGAATTAAATTTTCTCAGACTGCGTTTCTGTATAGGAAACCGGTGGCGCCTTGCTATTTGGCTGGTGTTTGAAGGCACTTGCGAACCATCAGATACATGAACCAGCGCGAGTGTGTGTTACCACATGCATCAGTGAGTAGACGTAGGTGCCTGATGTGTATGCGTGTGTATGAGTGATGTATGTAGTAGGATGCACGCGTACGTGCGCAAGTTACATTTTGCATTTATTACTTTAAACGTGCTCGCACGATGAAATAAATTCAATTTTGACGCCTGTTGAAAAATTACCTTGGTTCAATATATAATAATCTCCTTAAACACGGGAGAAATCAATTCATGATAATATGGAGTTTATACAGAATTTATGGCGCCAAAAGTTGATCGTTAGAGTTTCAAGACATCAGGTACTTTGGTGTAAACGTCATCAGTCACGTGTTTACAAAGTTCG
>NC_142935.1:93830444-93857944 GCF_046866305.1 Octopus bimaculoides
AACACAATCCGCCCTCTCATCATCATTATCATCAGCCTTCTACTTCATCATCTTATTATTATTATTATTATTATTATCGTTATTATTATTATTATTATTATTATTATTATTATTATTATTATTATTATTATTATTGTTCAGTAGTTTTATTTTTATAACGTGCTTTCACTTCACTACCGAGCGCAGCTCTGTGTGCCATGGGTATGTGCTGTCGTTTGCTGTGGTGCTCTTATGTTTACTGTATTGAAAGTGTTTTGCGTAGAATGTGTGCAGTACCCAGTAGTGCAATTTTCTGTATGTTATATATATTTGTAAGTCCTGGTGTTTTTGTTATGTATTTGTCTGAATATTTTTTTTATCATACCTAAGGCACCTACTATGATAGGAATTGTTTCTGTTTTTAGATTCCACATTCGAGTTATCTCTATTTCCAGGTCTTTGTATTTTGAAAGTTTTTCCATTTCTTTTAGAGAAACGTTGTCATCTGCTGGTATTGATACATCAATTAGAAAGCATTTTTTAAATTTATTTTTTATTATTATTATTATTATTATTATTATTATTGGGTGAGAGAGCAGTGCATGCCAACAAAGTGACACTGGAGTAAAATATACGAAGCCCATTATGCCCATCATGACTACCCGTCTGATAAGGGTACACCAGGCACATGCATCACAGCCATATGTACGCGACATGGTTTATCTCATATCAAGATAAACAGCGCATGACCTCGCAGGTGGAGCCCAGTTAGAATTTTCTTCAGGTCGAGTAGCCCATCCTGCTCAAAAGGTCCCTAAATAAGGTTTGTTTAAGAATGTTGAGCAAAACACCCACGTTTCCAAAGGTGAATTATTCAAACCCTAAAGATTTCCTCTCAACGCATGGCTATGATGCTCCCCCACTACTTCTGCTCATGATCAGAGATGCACATATCGTCAGCCACCAAGGGACATGCTCAACTGGTTAAGGTCAAACAACTTACAAGCAATTCTGTGGTATCGAGAAGAATATTTGCTGTAGACCATCTTTTTATACCAAGACAAAACAATGTACATGATAACACTTCCAATCAGTTAAGATCAGAAGCCATGAGAGCCACTGCCTGATATTGCATCAGGGCATTTATTATTATTATTATTATTATTAGTAGTAGTAGTAGTAGTAGTAGTAGTAGTAGCTTTTGTTGTTGTTGCAGCAGCATGAGTACTAGTAGTTGTAAAGCGGTGAGCTGGCAGAATCGTTAGCAAGCCGGGCGAAATGCTTGGCGCGATTTCGTTCGCCTTCACGTACTAATGTCAACTCCGCCACCACCACCCCCGAGGTCGACTTAGCTTTTCATCCTTTCGGTGTTCATAAAATGAGTACCAATGAAACCCTGGGGTCGATGTAATCGACTAGTCCCCTTCCACCAAATTTCAGGCTCTGTGCCTCCAATTGAAATTATTGTTATTATTATTTTTATATGAAAACTCACAGCTTATTTTGCTGGGTACGATGGAAAGTGTCCGCTGTCCACACCCTGCAGACTAACGTGACACATGTTTACTGGTCATGCTTCAAGAACACTGCGAAGAATTCTTGAAGTTCCAAGCGATGCTGATTTTTGCAGGTGTTCTACTCCACATTTGCATCAATCTTTTTCAGCAATGTTGGTAGTTGAATGCTGATACTTCCAAGCGCACCAATTACTATTGGTACCATGTCTGCTCTTTTTATTGACCACAGCCTTCGTATTTCCCTTGGTTGTTTATGTTTTCTTCTTTCACATAAATCCTATTGTCACCGGGGCATGCTATGTCGATTATCATACATGTTCTTTTTTTTTGTTTTCACCGCAACAGTGTTCAGTTTCCGATGTCCGGTCGGATGATCACACTGGATCATTGCAATTCTCATTTTCGGTTACTCCTTGTCGAATGTTTTCATACTACGTCTTTGATTTTTGTAGGCTGTGATTTCCGCAGAGCACCCAATGGCTTATTCTTGCCACATTGTCATGTCGTCTTTTTGTATTCGCGTTGTGCCAATTTCAGGCATTCGCTTACGACTTGCCATGCCATTTGAACCCTGCCACCACGCATTCTGCATTTGTGGCTATCGGCAATGTTGTCTATTCTGCACTTCATATAGCTGGTCCTTAACAGTTATTCCAGAGCTGCGCATACAAGTGCTTCTGTCTTTATCTGCAGATCGCTCCTCCTCATCCATAGCAACTGTATCTGTCTTGGCGTTCACATCCCTTGCAAACTGATATGTAAATATCGAGCGCATTGGTTAATAGAATTTCTTTATTTGTGTTTTAAAGTTGTGTGGTAAGTAGCTTTCTTACCAACCACATGCTTCCGAGCTCAGTCCCACTGCATGGCACCTTGGGCAAGTGTCTTCTATAATAGCCTCGGGTTCACCAATGCCTTGTTAATGGATTTGGTAGACGGAAACTGGAAGAAGTCCATCGTGTATATGTATATATATATATATATATATATATATATATATATATATATGTACATGTGGGGGGGGGGGGTGTACGGCGAGCTTCCTTTAGCAAGATTCACTTTAAAGACGTTGGTGAGCCCGAGACTTTAAAATACGGTTTGTCAACTTCAAATACAGTCGGACTGACTTTCATACCTTCTGATTGCGAAGCAAACTTCTTAACCATACAGCCATGCCTGCGCCAAGAATACAAGAAATTTACTAGCAAAAAGCCAAAGGTATTATGCTAGATCTCACTTCATATTTTAATAAATTAATGCTGAATGACTTGTTGTTCCAGACCATTCTGTTAACTCCAGAATATTATTACTTCAATGAAAGCATTTTTTCTCGGCATTATATTTCATTATTTCTTTCACTATATTTTAATTTATTGTCAAAGCTACTTCTTGAAAACGACTGAATGTCATTAATGTGATTATTATACATTTCTGGCGTCCTTTCCCAGTCGAAATTTCTGTTACTACTCTGATAATATTCATTGTATGTGATGTCAAGCGAATTTTTTTTTCTTCCCTTCATTTCAGTATTTTCACTGAAGCAGACATGTAAATATATACTCCCTCACTCACATGCTATATACTGTTGCTATGTTAATCTTGTGTTTACATACATACAGCCACTATGTAAATTTGAAATATACATACTGTAGATGCAAGTACTCATACATTTATTATTTATTTAGATATTGCGAAGCGTTAGCTATATTAGTGAAACTATAAGAATATAAACACGTTCCATTTTTGCTCTCGATTTGCAGAAATAGGAATAGAGGTCTTCTGGCGGAATGTTTCACGATATTTTAACATTTCCTAGAGAAGACGTAACCAATCACATTCTCCAGTCGGTAGCATAGGGATACGTTACTTTGCAGCTAAATGTATTGTGCTACGAATTCTCTGATGTGAGGTCGCTAAATTATACATACATTCATACACCAGTTTCAGTTTTAACGTAAGTAATCACTGAAAGCTATGAATTATCAGAGATGGTTACGAGTTGAACAAAACATTTAGCAGTATTTCTTTCATATCTTAACGTTCTGATTTCAAATTTCAGCCGAAGTTTGCTTTGCCTTTCATCCTTTCAGTGTCGATAAATTAAAGCAGCAATCAAATACTAAGTACGATGTAACTAACCTGCCCCTCCCCTCAAAATTTCTGCTTTTGTGCCACAATTAGAAAGACTCATTTAAGGTGGCATACTGGCAGAATCGTTAGCATACTGGACAAAATGTTAAGCAGTATTTATTCCGGGTTGCGTTCAGTTCAAAAGTCGGGAAACAAGGGAAAAAAACAGCTGGACTAGTCATGAATTGCAATAAATGGTCCAAATAAACCAAGACGTTTTGGAACAAATTCCTGGTCAACTCAACTGGCTAAGGTCAAGCAACCGACAAGGAAATCTATGGTATTGAGGAGAATATTTACTGTGGCCCGTCTTTTTATTCCAAACGGTCATAAGCCATGACAGCCATTACCTGGTACTGCATCAGAGCATAGAGCTAGTGGCTGGTCTTAGATTAGGCTAACGGTTATGAGAATGCATGTAATGCGAATAGAAATGAAAATTTTGAATTCAAACGTATTGCTGGAATACATTTTAATACAACTGTTTTACTTTGCTGTGCAAAATCACAAAAATGTTCATTCGATCAGTTGAACGTACTACCTCACTGCGTTGGAAAGAAAATCGTAAATTCGGACAATGAGCCGCGAAAACAAAAAAACCGAGATCCGCGTTTTGAGCCTTGTTTAACTTACATAGAGTAAATATGTATGTCTGTGCATGTATATATGTATATATTTATATATATAGGCATATGTACATATTTATAATATATCTAAAAACATATATATGTATATATACATTTACATACATACACATATGTGCATGTATGTGTATTTATACGTGTGCGTGTGTGTATGTATGTGTGTGTGTGTATGAATTTATGTATTTATATACTTTATATACGCGTGTATGTATGTATATATATATATATATATATATATATATATATATATATATATATATATATAATATATATATATATATATATATATATAGAGAGAGAGAGAGAGAGAGAGAGAGAAAGAGAGAGAGAGCTTAGTAATCTGTTTGTTACGTTAGTAATCGTATTATCTACTTTCGATTCCTGTAACACGAAGCAAGTTGTATCTTTAACTAAGTTGCTTCATTTCAAGTTGTTGCAATTTATTCAACTAAATGTTTGTACCACATGAACGTTCGCGTAGTTCTTTCTCCCTTCAGTTGCAGTATCTACAAATCTCCTTACAAAAAGATTTAAACACACCTATAGCTAGTTAAAAAATACGCTATCTGATGTGATACATATTTGTGTATATACACCCAAACACTACGGTATTGTTGACATACAGGAAAGCAATAGCAACCGTAATCAATAATAATTTATGTATGAACTAAACATTTTCCTCTATTACATTATTATGTTCCCTTTTTCAATGCACTAAACGTACTTGTGGCATACTGGTATATATTCAAATACAGCATCACTATATTTCCTCTGTTTCTATATAATTATATGTTTTGCCGACGGAGTAGAAAATACTTCGCTGAGGAGATGTAATAATACCGAAACAAGTACTATGCTGTCACAAGATTGTTTGCAATCAAAAATTCAAGGCAAGTTATATTTTCCATGATATCCCCACATTTCAATCAACCTTTCTTTTAAGAGTTATGATACCTGTTTGTTATTTATAGGTTTTCAACACATTTGTAGGGAGATTTTTGTCAATTAATCACTTAGATAAAAGGAGAGCGTTGCAGCTCACTTGAAGTACTGTAGCGCAGATGTAGATTAATAAATTAAATGAGAAATAAGGAAAGCTAACAATGCAGAATTTCAAATAAAAACAAAAAATTATATTTCGGGCGCAAAGCCCCTCTTCAGAAGGATATAGTCAAAGAAATCCAAAAGGGCAGCATCTACGTAAACACACATTTCTTTGACTATATCTTATTTTTTTTTTTATCTTTATGCATTGCTTGAAGCATTCTTTTTTTTCTCATTTCATTTATTATTCTAATCACTTGATAATCTAAGTTGAACGAAGTTTTAAAATTCATTACACTAGACTATAAGACTCCACGTCACTGGTGTTGATTAAGCAGAACACTCACCACCAGGCATTCTCCCTCCCCCTTCTCTGTCTCTTTCTTTCTCTTCCTCTCCCCCTCTCTCTCCCTCTTTCTCTCCTTTATCCTCTCTCATATATACGTATATACACATATATACATATATATATATATATACATATATATATATATATATATATATATATATATATATATATATATATATATATGTATATATATATAAAGAGTGAGAGAGAGCCATGTATAGATATATATATTTCTATATATATATATATATATATATATATATATATATATATATATATATATATATATATACATACATACATATATATATATATGCACATACATATATACATACAGACACACACACACTCACACACATACGTATATATATATATATATATATATATATATATATATATATATAATACACACACAAAAAAAAATATGTATATATACATATATATTTTACATTTTTAATTTCATGCATGCACATTGTTTTTTAGCTTGTCGATTACACAGTATTGTAAGGATAGCTGGGCACCGTTTGTGAGAAAAACTGCGCCATGACGCAATTCACTCTGCCAGAAATTTTAAAACGACATGCTATACTGCTTGGCATTCTCGCCGGAAGCTCCAATACGTACATTTCAGAATGTGTGGGTGTCAATATGAGGATGGTGCAATCTGAGGAGATGCATCGAGAGTGCTAAAAATCAAACATCCAGTCAACATCATGGTGTTTGGACTGATGACTTGTGACGGCGACGTTATGCCTCCATTCATCTTCCAACACGACCTCACCCTCAACAGCGAGGCCTACATCAAGTGTCTGGAGGAGGTAGTGCTACCCTGGGTCAAGAGGGTGCCTGCTAGAAGACTCTATATCTGGTAAGAGGAATCTGCACCATGCCACAAAAAGCAGGAGAGCCAAATCATGTCAGACAATTTCTGCTCCACACCACTCCTAACATCTAGCTATCTAACTCCCTAGACTGCAACTGCCTTGATTATTATGTGTGGGGCATAGTTAAGCGAGAGACCAACAAAAGTCCTTGTAACACCAACGATGTTCTGAAGGCAAGGATTATGGCAGCATTCATCAGCTTAAAGAAGGAAACCATCCAGAAAAGTTGCAGGAGAGTCTGAGGTCGTCTGGAGGTCGTAGTTGAAGCCAATGGCGATTTTATTGAATAAATTAACTAAAGTATTTCAAGATATGTTAATGTAATTTCGGTAAAATGTCCGTTGAAATGAAATGTCAATGTTATTTTCATTTTGCGTAATTTGACAACAGTTTATTTAACGCACCCTGTATAAATATATATATATATATATATATATATATATATATATATAGGTGAGAAAGTTGGTATGTGAAAGCACGTGGTTGGATGTATAAAAGATAATAAGACTGAAAAAACTACAGAAGGCTTGTGTTACATGGTTAAAGTATATATTTAAATTATGTCAGAAAAATGTTATAAAATTTTTTTGGCATATAAACATTGTATTTGGATAAATAACCGGTTTCGTGTTGTCTTTTCAAATTTCTCTACTTCATTGTAACATGTGTTCGCTCCAGTCTGAAAAGAAGAGTTCTAGATAGGGGGAAGTAATTAGGGATTTCTTCCGGTATAAGGGATATATATATATATATATATATATATATATATATATATATATATATATATATATATTCCACTATATATTATATTCCATTATATTCCACTAAGCTAGCAGAATTGCTTCAACGTCGGGCTTAATGCTGAACGGTATTTGTTCCGGAATTTTACGTTTTGGCTTCAAATGCAAGGTTAACGTTACCTTTCAACCCCATATACCAACTGTAAATATGGGGTTCAGGAACATCATCGATCCCTTACTGAAATCTATGGCATCGACGAAATCATTCCCTGAAAAGCCGCTGACTTTGTACATATATCAGAGACTATTATAAGCCAACACATAATACATAACTAACTTCGATTTTCTTCATTAATTTCTTCTTTCCACAACATATATATATATTTATTTATTTACTTTGTTTTCATACTTTGTCTTTGTATTTAGTTTCCAAGATTGTTGATATGATTTTGTGTGCTTCATTTAAATTTATTTAAAAAAAAAATAAGAAATTCAATACTGACTTCCATTGTATAATAGTTACTTTCGTATAAAACAAAAATTTAATCATTGACATCACACGCCATTTTAATGTGTGCCACATACGTCATTGATCATTTACAGATATGACGTCATTCAAAGCAACGGCAACATCAGCAATGTTTTTGTATGTTGGAGGAGGTGTAGAAGCAACAAGACTAACTGACTATCATCTAAGGAGATCTTTACCGTTTACATTTTCAGCAAATTAGAAATTCTGTTGAGACGCCAGACATGTTGACATTACGGGATGCTGGAGCCATTCTTTCCTCGTTTCGTAGTTGATTTCATTATTTAACATTCTCTCAAATTTATTTCACGGCAGTAATTGTATTAAGGCGCATATAAAATGTGCTTGTGTACACAGGCAAACACATGTATGTATGCATGTATGTATGTACGTTTAAATACATAAAGGCACGCGCGCGCACAAACAGTCACACACATACACATACATATATTTTATGTAAACGAACACGTAAAACAGAAATACAGACACACATATGCACAGATATCGTACGTAGCGACACACACATATCATATGCATATTACATTTGTGTGTTGTTGTTGATGTTGTTGTTGTTGTTGTTGTTGTTGTTGCTATTGTTTGTGAGCATTTATGTACGTACGTATGTGTGAGTGTCTATATATATATAAACATAAATACATAAATATACAAGCAGAGATGCTTGCACAAACAGATAGATAGACAGACAGATAGATAGATAGATAGATAGATAGATAGATAGATAGATAGATAGATAGATAGATAGATAGATAGGTAGATAGGTAGATAGATAGATAGATAGATAGATAGATAGATAGATAGATACTCAAGCGCACTTCTTATCCAACAACAGATATCGGCATTATCACAGAATCAGTTCTCTTATGTGTATATTCGTAAAATGCACACATATACACATGCGTGCGAATGCATACATAAATGTGTGAGCGTATGACTATCCGTGTGTGCACCCGTGTGATTATGAGACATACACATGAATCTCACAAGTTACATTTAATTCAACTTGCACACATTTACTCTGGGCATGTGCTCTGCTACTAACTTCAAATCAGTTATACCCCTATTTCACTGATTTCAAGTGAAATCAGTAAAAATTGCTGATGGCGAATTAATGAAGGGAGAGAGTGTAACTTGCGACAGAGGCAGTATCAATACCGAAAGGTAATATTTATTCTGACTTAGACGTAGATAATTTACATTATTTACATTATTTACATTCGACGGATATTTGTCCTCATCTTGTTTGTTGTTAACAGAACGTTTCGGCTGTTATTACCTCCGACCTTCTTCGGGTGTCTTGGGGAAATTTCGAACCTGGGTTCTCATTCCTAAGGTATTTTTCTATGTTGTTATTATTATTATTATTATTATTATTATTATTATTGTTCAGTAGTTTTATTTTTATAACGTGCTTTCACTTCACTACCGAGCGCAGCTCTGTGCGCCTTGGGTATGTACTGTGGTTTGCTGTGGTGCTGTTATGTTTACTGTATTGAAAGTGTTTTGCGTAGAATGTGTGCACTACCCAGTAGTGCAATTTTCTGTATGTTATTTTTGCACTACTGGGTACTGCACACATTCTACGCAAAACACTTTCAATACAGCAAACATAACAGCACCACAGCAAACCACATTATTATTATTATTATTATTATTATTATTATTATCATTATCATTATTATTATTATTATTATCATTATCATTATCATTATTATTATTATCATTATCATTATTATTATTATTATTATTATTATTATTATTATTATTATTATTATTATCATTATTATTATTATTATTATCATCATTATTATTATTATTCAGCTCACTGTCTGGAATCGCACTCGGAATTTTGGGGTTAGTAGCCCGCGCTCTTAACCACTACGCCATATGCTAACTCCAGTGCCGAGACCACCAGATCACATGATTTCGATCTTCTTTGATCTCATTGGTGATGGACGTTCGACCGCTACAGATAGCGGCGACTCGTCTCTGCTAGGGATAGAGAGAAAATCGGTGCCAGCTGGTATCGCAATTAGCCAATTAGCTTGTTAACAAATGAGACAAATGAAGATCGAAATGATGTGATCTGGTGATCTCTCTCCTAGCGATATAAACAAACAAGCTTGAATTCTGCACCAAAGGCCTATACGTGAGTTTCTCTCATGGCGTCTACCGCAGTAAAATTTCTTCTAACAGAACATCCACGTTTAAGTGGGAATAATTGAAACTTGAATGCATACCTATTTAAATCATTTGTGCTTTATATACTTCAATCTTACAGTTCCCTTCCGGGATATCTGTAATATTGTACACACATATATGTGCGCGTATATTTCCTCCTTCATGGAAATTTCTCTCTTCTATTTCTCTTCTCTCCGCCAGGGAAATTTCCCACGTGGATATATATATATATATATATATGCAAATATCTATTATATATAAGCAAATGTATGAGTGTGTGTGTGTGTGTGTGTCTGTCTGTGGCTGTGTGTGTTTGTGTGTGTGTGTGCTTGTGTGTGTGTGTGTGTGCTTGTGTGTGTGTGTGTGTGTGTGTGTGTGTGTGTGTGTGTGTTTTGAAACGAAGGATTTCTCAATAGCTTTAAGCAGGATATAAAATATAATTTGAGCGGGGATGAGGTTAATAAGAACTTCATTGCTTCACCATGGGCCGGTTTCGTTAGTCAGTGATGTGGTTAGTAATTTTATTAAATATTCATCTGATGCCATCCGACATTCCTTTAAGTTTCACGATTGCCCGAACAATCAAAAGAGTATTCTTTGCTTTGATTAGAATCCTACGTGGTCGCCTGATTACATTCTACACCATGCATTAAGCGCTTAGCCTCCTGCTCGTTATGAACGCTACCTGGACATACATGCAGACAAACACACACATACACACATATGCGTGTATGCGTGTGTGTGCATGTGTGTGCGTATGCGTGTGTGTATGCCTGTCTATGTATGTATATATATATATATATATATATATATATATATATATATATATATATATATATATATATACATATATATATATATATATATACATATATATATATATATATATATATATATATATATATATATATATATATATATATATATATATATATATCTTTTCTTTCCCTTCCTGAGCATCCAGTAACACTGTACTTATTCCACGTCCTCGCATTGTTGCTTTTTCTTGCTTGTTCATGTTTGGATCGACGATATATATATATATATATATATATATATATATATACACGAGGGGTGTATGAAAAGTTTTGAGCCTAACCTAGAAACGGGGCTGTTAGGTAGCTGAAACCATTTTTGTCTGGTTAGTAAAGTCTTTTCGGGGTGTTCTTGCTCATTTTCATAATTCTGATATTTTTTTTTTTTTTTTGCAGACTTTTGAGTAAACAAGTGTCGAGGTTACAAGGAATATGGAGAAAACTGAATATCGTGCTGTTGTCATAAAGTACCTTCATTTGAAAGGCATGACCCCCATCAGAAATCCATGAAGATATGGTGAGAACCTTAACAGACAATGCTCCTTCATATGCAACCGTCAAACGCTGGGTAAACGAATTCAAGCATGGCAGGGAGAGTGTGGAAGATGATCCCAGACAAGGGAGACCTCAAACTGCAACCACCGAGGACAACCTTGACCTTGCTCTTGGTATGATAATGCAAGATTGTCGAATATCATGTCGTCAGATAGCCGAGAGACTGGGCATCTCAACTGAAAGAGCAGCCAACATTGCGACAAAAGAACTTGGGTTCTCAAAGGTGGATCCTTCGCCTTTTGACTCCTGAACAGAAACGGGCCAGGTACACTTCGTCCACGAGCAATCTGGAACTGTTTGAAGCTAATGAAAAGAATGTTCTTGCTTGTTTCATTACTATGGACTAAATTGGGGTCCATCACTACCAGCCTGAAACCAAAGAACAATCAAAGCAGTGGAAGCACACATCTTCCCCTACTCCAAAGAAGGCCAGGGTCATTCCTTCAGCTGGCAAGGTCATGGCGTCCGTTTTTTGGGGATTCTCAAGGTGTCTTGCTGATCGATTACCTTGAAAAGGGTCACACCGTGACAGGGCTGTATTATTCTCAGCTACTGAAACGCCTCTGAGAAGCAATCAAAGAAAAAAGGCTGGGAATGCTCTCCAGAGGAGTCCTTTTTCATCAAGACAATGCTCCAGCCCACACCTCAGTGGTTGCCATGGCAACAATTCATGATTGTGGATACGAACTTGTTCCCCATCCGCCTTACACACCAGACTTAGCCCTCTCTGACTTTCATCTATTCCCAAAAATGAAAAAGGCTCTGGCTGGTCGCCATTTTGTCAGTGACAATGACGTCATAGACACTGTAGGAAGTTCTTAGAGTCTCAAGCAAAAGAGTTCCTCAACGCCAGGATAATGAGGTTTCAGCACCGCTGGAGAAAGAGTTCAGCCATCGAGGGGGACTATGTTGAAAAATAAATCATCAGAAGTCTTGTACTATGTTTTTTGTTTTTTTCTTTGAGGCTCAAGACTTTTCATACACCCCACGTATATATATATATATATACATACATGCATACATATATATATATATATATATATATATATATATATATATATATATATATATATATATATGCTGTAATAACCCTTCCCTTCAGTTCATCTTTGGTGTTACAAGGAGTTTTGTTTGTCTCTCGTTCAACTGCGCCCCACACATAATAAACATGGGGGTTGCAGTCTAGGGACTTAGGTGGCCAGGTGTGACAGGTGATGTGGTCGCAGAAATTGTCTGAAAACCATGACTGCGTCCTCCTGCTTTTGTGACATGGTGCAGAGTCCTGTTATCAGACACAGGGTCTTCTAGCAGGCACCCTCTTGACCCAGGCACCTCTTCCAGGCACTTGATGTAGGCCTCCGTGTTGAGTCAGAGGCCGTTTGGAAAGATGAATGGAAGCATAACGTTCCCATCTCTAGTGATCACTCTAAACACCATGATGTTGACTGGATGTTTGATTTTTAGCACTCTCGGTACATGTCGTCAGATTGACACCCAAACACTCTGAAATATATGTATTGGAGCTTCTGGTGCAAATGCCAAACGGTACAGCATGTTGTTTCCAAACTTATGGCAGAGTGAATTGCGTCATGGTGCAGTTCCCTCACGGACGGTGCCCAACAGACCCTACTATGCTGTATAGTCAAAAACAAACAATGTGGATGCGCAAAATTAAGAATATATTATGCCGACAATTTACACATCGCTCCCTGTATGTATACGTATGTGTGTGTGCTTGTATATATATATATATATATATATATATATATATATATATATATATATATATATATATATATGCGTTGGTGCAGTTGTATGATTTTAAACCTCATCCGATAGTAGCGCTCTAGCTCGGAAATCCCAGATTTTTGAGGATTGAGGAAGCACTTCTTAGCCACTTGTGTTCCCCTGTCTGCTCTGATCTGGGGTAATAGCATCTGCCAGGATCCTAGCAGATTAACCAGTAGTATATGTGATGACCAACCATCTGGGCGCGGAGACTGCTTGTCCGGGCGCACAGTAAAATCACTGGGACTGAGCTGACCCCTAGCTGTTGTCTAGAAGACGGACATTTTAATGGAAAATTCGCGTTTCATGTAATGACTGGTCATCTCGCTTCGGTTTAACACGGGGTACTTATCACGGAGACTCGGAGAACATGAACGTATATATCGATGAGTGTGTATATGTATGTGTACGTGTGTATATTGGTAGGTATACATATGGATAGACACGTGCATATATTCTTTTCTACTCTAGGCTCAAGGCCCGAAATTTTGGGGGAGAGAGCCAGTCGATTAGATCGAACCCAGTACGAAACTGGTACTTAATTTATCGACCCCGAAAAGATGAAAGACAATGTCGACCTCAGCGGAATTTGGACTCAGAACATAATGACAGACGAAATACCGGTAAGTATTTCGCCGGGTGTGCTAACGTTTCTGTCAGCTCACCGCCTACCCACGAGCATATATTAGTGGATGAAGGTGTAGATGCGTGTGGGATGTGGATGTGCGTATGCTAGAATTGGGCTGTAGGATTCTATTGAAAATCCCTGGCTGTTTTTAACACCTTAGCTGAAAGAGTTTAACTACCTCCGCTTCTGAGAGAGTTTCCAACTACAATTACACATGCATAAGTGTGAACGTACATATATATATATATATATATATATATATATATATATATATATATATATATATATATATATATATATGTATATATATATATAGTTATCGCCAAGCCAACATGGCAGTCCCAAAATTAGTCCCAAAATTACCGCTGCCGTAGTCTCCTTTAGAGAGACTTAGAAATATTAATAACTCTATATATATATATATATATATATATATATATATTATATATAATATGTAGTGTAATGTGCACTGTATAGTTATGAGCTACTGATAGTTTTATACATTGGGGATATTGTCTAGGCAGATTTTAATAAAACACCTACTATCTCCAAGCAAATTTCAAGTTCTGAGCATATGGCCTAGGCAAGTTACAAATCAGGGCAATAGAACGAGAGATATTGCAAGAAAAATCAAGAGGTAGTGGATGCAAAAAGTGGAAGGACGAAGAAAAACGGAAAAAGAAAAGAGTATTAGAGTTATGTCCCATTTGATGGTAAAGACAAAATCAACGGAAGGGGTTTATAGCCTTCGATACAGTTGCTTCATCCGGAGAGGTTGGTGTTCTCCAATTCGGCAAAAGAACATAATGTTTTCGGTTATTTTTCTCTTAGACACAGTGTTAAGTACAACAATGTTTGACGTGGCGAAAACGGCGAGCTGGCAGAAACGTTAGCACGCCGGGCGAAATGCTTAGCGGTATTTCATCTGCTGTTACGTTCTGATTTCAAATTCCACTGAGGTCGACTTTGCCTTTCATCCTTTCAGGGTCGCTTAAATAAGTACCAGTTACGCACTGGGGTCAATATAATCGACTTAATCCGTTTGTCTGTCCTTGTTTGTCCCCTCTGTGTGTAGCCCTTTGTGGGCAGTAAAGAAATAAGAAACGTTAGCACGCCGGGTGAAATGCTTAGCGGTATTTCGTCTGTCTTTACGTTCTGAGTTCAAATTCCGCCGAGGTCGACTTTCCCTTTCACCCTTTCGGGGTCGATAAATTAAGTACCAGTTACGTACTGAGTTCAATCTAACAGACTGGCCTCCTCCCCCGCCAAAAAAAAAAATTTTCCTGCATTGTACCTAGAGTAGAAAACAATATTTGATGTGGCCTTAAATTTTAACAATATAAGATTTGATTTCAGATAGATGTGATTACTATTTCTAACATGCTGCATGCACCCTGTACTTCTACGCGCAGAAAATCTGATCTGAACTCAGTCATCGTGTCTATGACTGTTCAACGTTTTGATGTGAATTGATAAGCTTTCTCTGTACTGGTCGGCTTCTCGCTTTTCTTCGCCATTCATTATGAACAATTCCTTTCCACGTCATATTATTTTTGCAGTATCTTTGAATTTCAGTCTAGGTCTCCCGTGGTTTTTTTCCTCTTGCGGGGTTAGGAGTAAAGAAGTTGTCCGGGGAGTTGTCCGGGGAGTGTTCCTGTGTTGGAACCAACATGAAGCAGAGATTTTAGGACCCCGTTATGCAGCATGTCGTTTTTTAAGACGTTGAAGTGTGATTAGTGGGAGATTTGGCCACCATTTTCAGAAGACCTCTTCACTACAAAATTTACAGTGGTGAATGTGTGGCTATTGTGTGTGGAACTTTTGGAGGACGGGTAGCTGTGTTGTGTATAGTTCTAAAATGTAGATGTAATGAAAGTGTTGTTCTTGTTATCAGTGGTGGATAACGGTAGCTGGTGGTCGTAGACGTGGTAGCAGCAGCAGCAGCAGCAGCAGCAGCAGCAGCGTTGATTGCGTAGTTGTTGTACTTGATGGTACTGGCAATGGTGGTGGTGGTGGTGGTGGTGGTGGTGGTGGCGGCGGCGGCGGCGGCGGTGGTGTTGGTTGCGATAGACATTGTGGTGTTGATGTTGGTGACTGTGGTGATAGTGGTGGTAATGGTGAAGGTGGTGACAGCAATGGTGATGACTGTGGTCACTGCGTGGTGGTCGTGGTTGTCGTGGTGAAAGTGGTGGTGGTTGTGGAGTTGTCGGAGATGATGGGGACGGCAGTGTTGGTATTAATGGTGGGGATGACGATGGGTGCAGAAGGAGGTCTAGGTGGTGGTGGTGGTTTTTGTTGTCGTCGTCGTGTGGTTGTGGCCGTATTGGTGGTGGAGCCAGCTCTAGACGGCGGCGGCGGAGGCGGTGGCGGAGGCGGAGGCGAGGCGGAGGTGAGGCGGAGGCGGAGGCGGAGGCGGAGGCGGAGGCGGAGGCGAAGGCGGAGGCGAGGCGGAGGTGAGGCGGAGGCGGAGGCGGAGGTGAGGCGGAGGCTGCGAGGTGGAGGTGAAGCGGAGGCAGGGAGACGAAGGCCGCGAGGCGGAGACCGCGAGGCGGAGGCGGGAGGTGCGACGGCGCAGTTGTGCGAATTCTCCAACTGAAATAACACAAATTGCTCGGGTCGATATTTGAGTCAATTTCCTTACATTGATGTGGACAATTTAATTTAGAAATTATCATTGTCAACGTGATGACGTAAAGAAAGAGAGACAGAGACAGAGAGAGACTAAGTGGCGGTGGGAGGGCAAGTGCTGTGGAAGAAAAAAAGATAAGAGGTTGAGGGAGGAGTAATCGAGAAGCAGAGAAAGAACGAGAGAAAGAGAGAAAGAGGGAGAGATGAGAAAGAGAGAGAGAGAGAGAGAGGGAGATGAGGGAGAGAGAAAGGAAGATTTGAACGATGGAACACAAGTGTTAGGAAAAAAGCGTGAAGTGCGAATCGGAATGTGTGGGGTGTGTGTTAGTGTGTATGTGTGTGTATCTATCGAGAAAATGATGTATTGTGGAGAATGAGAGATCCTTCGTCGATTACGACGATGAAATTTCAGTTGTTTTGATCAATTGAATTTCTAATCGTCAAAATTCATTTCTACATTTGTATGTTCAAGAGACATTGCATCTTTGAGATATTTATCAGATTGGATCACCGTGACATGATATATAACAAGGTTAGATAGATAGATAGATAGATAGATAGATAGATAGATAGATAGATAGATAGATAGATAGATAGATAGATAGATATATAGATAGATAGATAGATAGGTAGGTAGGTAGGTAGGTAGGTAGATAGGTAGGTAGGTAGGTAGGTAGGTGGGTACGTACGTAGGTACGTATGTATGTACGTAGGTGGGTAGGTAGACAGAGAGACAGACGGACGTATGAACGGACGGATGAACGGACAGAGACTGAGATAGGTAGGTCGGTAAGTAGGTAGTTAGGTTGTTAGGTAGGTAGGTAGGTAGGTAGGTAGGTAGGTAGGTAGTTGGCTGGGTGACTAGCTAACTAGCTAGCTAGCTAGGTAGCTAGCTAGCTAGCTAGATAGATAGATAGATAGATAGATAGACAGACAGACAGACAGACAGACAGACAGACAGACAGACAGACAGACAGACAGACAGACAGATAGATAGATAGATAGATAGATAGATAGATAGATAGATAGGGAGAGAGGGAGATAGAAGAAATACAGAAAGCAAGAATTATGTACGATTTGTATGAGAACGATGAGAAGCAGTGGGAGATGTAGAAGGGGACATATCTTAAGATGTGAATGAGAGTGGAAGACAGTGAGTGGGTGGGAGAGAGAGAGAAACACAATATGTGAAATATGCAGAGAGGGAAAACGCAATTAGCGAAGAGCAGCAGAGGTGGTGGTGGTGGTGGGATGGATTTAGCGGGGCGTCGGCGTCGGCAGTAGCTGCAGAGGCAGTGGTGGTGGTGGTGGTGGTTGTGGTGGTGGTGGTGGTGGTGGTGGTAAGGCTGTAGGTATTGTCGATGTAGTGGTTGAGAATGGTGGTAGTGGTAGGGTGGCTGTAGTAGCGGTTGTGCTGATGCTGATGATGGAACTTGTGGTAGAAAACACTTTATACATAATTAAATAGGAAAGAGTGTCGAAATGATCAGTGCAATCAATGAACTATTAATCATACACATACACATACACACAAACACACACACATACACACACGCATACACACACGCATGAATGCATGCAAACACATGTAGGCACACATGAAGTCACTTAGACTCAGGAGTTTATATACGTACATGCATAGACGGGCACATACACATACACTCGCAACCTTACACACATAGAACTAGAAATAAATAAACGCAAACATTCAAAGACGCATGCACACACATTCACAAATATACACACATACATACAAAGATATATATAAAAATGAGCACACTTGCAACGACGCATATACTCACATTCACAGATATATAATTTGTGCTATTGCTTTTTCTTTCGAGGATGTATCTTATAAAGCTGACTTCTGTTTTGAAATTTAAGAATTTTTATTCTCCATTAACTGTTGTTACATTCATGGGTGCATGCATTATTTAAATCAAGTGACGCCAGTGACATATGACACAGTTTTCAAGATATAGAATGGTATATTTGATAGTACAGATGAAGAAGATGGGAAAAATCTGTAGGATTTCATGCGGTATTCGAATACCCCGTCTGCTGTAATGGGTGTCCATAAAATTTCTGCTTACCAAATTTACTGACAAAGCATTGTATTGTTTTTGGCACTGTATTGATGTCGCCCAGTACTCAAATACGTTAGCTTTTACTGAGTTATATGGTATTTGTGAAGAAAGCAACTATGGAAATTTTTGCGACATCACTATTTTAACTAATCAGTGAATGATTTTCACTAAAATCCTAAATATTTTAACTAATCAGTGAATGATTTTCACTAAAATCCTAAATATTCCGAAAAATAGGAGAGTAATACCATTCGAAACTAACTTCACAGACCCGAAAATTTCATTTGTTGCCAGCATGGGGTTATAACCATTGAGCAAATATTTTATCAATATGCTGTTACCAATGAGGTAACATCAAATCTATACAATACGAAATATTATCTGCTACCACTGACCTGATATACCATAAAATACATAGGTATCATTAAAAAGAATTATAACAATTTAGGCACGGGGAAAAACAGAACACTACTACTTAGTCTCAAACTGCATAAGACGCTTAAAAAATCCAACACTTATTTTGACAATAAGTGGTCCTGGTATTAAGTAAATTAATCATGATCGGTAAAAGAAGCTGCAATATTTGCACCTCCGAAAAAAGACTCGAATTGAGAAACAAATTCCGCAGTGCACATAAGAATTAGATCTGGATTCTTAATAAAATTAAGGTATTTTACTCAATTTCCATTTCTTTTTGTTCTATGAACATTTAAATATTTTTCAACATCTCCAAACGAAATGTTTTTACTGGACACAAAGCTACTGCGTGATTATTCCTAGTCATTGCCTGAAGACAATTACTCTCTTTCACTTTGAACTTTGGCTAACTAAACTAATTGGTAACTTATTGCTGAACTAGATTGTTAACTTTGACTTATTGCATGTCAACTCTATAGTCTCATTTATTCATTCAATTTTTTATTACATAATAGTAGCCTTTCCCATCTACCCTTCTTTCTTTTTGTTTTTTTCGGTAAACCATAGCCGTCACCATTTTAACTTTTTTTGAAGTTTCACCTCATATAGATTTTTTTTTTTCTTTCCGGAGATATAATTATGACAGTACAGAGAAAACAACTAAATAATGGTGGACTCCAAAATGAGAGATATCCCTTCTAAACACTTGCGCGTGACTGCAACTCTTGATGCCTACCAGTCTCTTTGCTTAACAAACATCTTTTATCAAACCGATTGTCCATTCAAAATTAAGCAAGACGCAGTCATTCACTGCGTAATTTCGCTTAAATAAATGTTTGTGCAATCGATTATTTTAAGAAAAATTTCTAAAACACTTATCATTGTAAATAATTATATACGTCATCCGTTGAATACGTGCTTTTAAACAGTTTTTATAATAGTATACATACGGATATAATAGCCTGTATATATATATAAATATTTTATATACGTATGCGTATGCGTATATACAAAAATGTTTTTCAATAATATGTGCATATAAAAGTAATCTCTCTCTCTCTCTCTCTCTCTCTCTCTCTCTCTCTCTCTCTCTCTCTCTCTCGCTCTCTCTCTCTCTCTATGTATATATATATATATATATATATATATATATATATATGTATATACATATATATATATATATATATATACATATATATATATACATATATATATATATATATATATACATATATACATATATATATAAATAGCCCGGGATCGCACGAGAAGTTGTTTAGGCGGGCTATTTAAGCTAGTCGTGTACATACGTGCATATATATGTGCGTATACGTCCGTATATGTAAGTATACTGTTTATATACATGTATTTGTATTTATGTACTGGAGTATATTTCACTGATAAAGGCAGAGCATTTATGCAAAGCCAGAAATCCAGGATTTGAAATTATCTTATTATTTTTACTGGTTTATTTGGTCTTCGTCTTCGCTAATCGTCCCTTGCGGACATTTATTGTGGTTTTGGAGTCAGGATTTGACTGCTATTTTTTCAGCGTGGTGGTATCCCTTGATACCCTGTATTATAATTTTAAATAATTATTACCTTTGATGGTTTTTATTCCCATGCTGACCACTTGATAAGATCAATATTTAAATACCGATCTTATCCTTATTTATATAAATATATATACATATATATACATATATATATATATATATATATATATATATATATATATATATATATATATATATATATATATATACATGCACACATATGTATGTATATATATATATATATATATATATATATATATATATATATATATATATATATATATATATATGTATGTATGTATGTATCTGTCTATCTATCTATCTATCTATCTATCTATCTGTCTATCTATGTGTGTGTATATGCGCGCGTGCCTTTGATTCTGTCTTTATCCGTCGCTGAAGGCGCGTGACTTAGTAATTAGGGAAATTCGACGCAGGATTGTAGGTCGTGATTTCAGTACACGGTCATGTGTTTTCTCCTTGCGTAAGACCCTTTTTTTTTACGTGAATCCAGTCCCTTCAGCTAGCAAAATTGAGTAGTATCTGTGATTGAAAAGGCTAGCTTGTCACATTCTGTGTTATGCTAAATGTTCCTGAGGACTTTATTAAAGGTATGCGTGACTGTGAAATGTTCAGCTTCTTGCACGTTAATTTCACGAGCACGATGTTTCGTTCATCGCATCCACTGAAACCCTTTTTGTCGCAACCGACAGTGCGCCTCTGCCAATTTAGCACCCCACTAGTGTTTGATAACCGATGTTGGTATGTTTACGACCCTGTAACCTAGTGGTTAGGCCAAATAACCGATAGAAAAATTAGTACACTAAAAAAAAAAAAGAACTGGGACTCACTCGACTATCATTTTTTCAAGGCTGCACCCCAGCATGGCCGCAGTCAAATAACTGAAACAACTGGAAGATTAGAGAAAGATGATATATATATATATATATATATATATATATATATATATATATATATATATAGAGAGAGAGAGAGAGAGAGAGAGAGAAATACATATATATATGTATATGTGTGTATAAATATATGTCTTTGTTTGTGTAAATATACAGTACGTGCGTATGTCAGCATATATATATATATATATATATATATATATATATATATATATATATATATATATATATATATATATATATATATGTATGTATGTATATGAGTATGTATGTGTGTGTGTAGTAAATAGTGTGGCTATTTTGCTGTTTTGTATTTCTTTCCCTTCCCATTTGTGGTCTTTTGTTTCAATCTTACATTATATTAGTCTTTTTTCCTTGCATTGTTTTCAGCTAACCACCACTAGTACTATTATTAGTAATACTACTATTATTAATATCGATAAGAAAAGTAATATCAACATAATTGAAGTTTCCATTGTTGTTGTTGCGTATGCAGTATATGTATATATATATATATATATATATATATATATATATATATATATATATATATATATATATATATATATATATATATATATCATAATTGAAATTTCAAGCCTTATGCTGAGATGTTTCAGAAAATCCACATTTATTCAGATTTTGTTGCTCTTGTTTTATGCTTTTGTTTTGAAGTACTTGTCTTCGTTGAGCGTGTAGTAGTCGTTTTTGCTTTTATTAATATTAGTTTTCATTATTGTTATTATTATTGTTGGTGTTGCTGCTTTTGTTGTTGCTGCTGATATTGAATTGGAGTCTGTCCAATTATTGCTAACATGTTCCGTTAGATATTCCATCAAAATTTATTAATTTAAAACAAAAACAAAACTGTAACAAAACAATAAAATTATTAAAGTTGTATATTTAAGAATATGAAACGTTGCCAGTTTTAGTGTTGTTTAGAAATATTTTGCGTTTTTCCCACAATTTTATGAAAATCTTACACAGAAAACATGACAGAATTTCAAAACATTGAACAGAAAACTGAAAATCTTCAAGCTAAAGATCTATAGCTAAAGGTCAGAGATGGACATATACTTGGAATTTGTTCATTATAGTTTCATTCCTTGCTTCATCACCATCAAATCTTCAGAATCTCAATATGTTGAATGACATCAAAACATCAATATAATAACTTTTATCAGCCTTACTTTTCTAACTGAAATTTATAGAAAAACAAAAGACGAAGACAGGTGTATGAATAACAAGCAAGTGTATTTGTTTGACGCCCGGGAAAAATGAAAAAGTCTTTTACGTTTCGAGCCTACGCTCTTCAACGGAAAGGAATAAGAGGAAATAAACAGAGATTGAGTGTAAAAAAACGTGTAGTGTTCAGTGGTCCAGCATGGCGAACGATAGGAATTTTAGGCGGTGGTGAAGGTGGAGAAGGAAGGATTTGTAATTAAGCATGCTAGAAAAGGGGAAAAAATAGGGGCAGAAGGGGAAAGGAGAAAAAGCAGAAAACAGAAGAAAAAAGTTAAAAAAGGAGAAAAAAATAAAAAGAGAAAAAAGAAAAGAAGAAAGTAAGGTGGTTATCAGCGTGTACGTCATTTGAAAGTAAGCTGTCATAGTCTCTAAGATTGAAGTAAATTATAGTTCTGGCGTTGAAGTAGTATCAGAAATGACAATCAGTGTCATAACTACTTCGAAATATGTGTAGAGTATCCTTTATTTATTTGTATGTGCTTGTCCTGTTTTGGTCTGGAGGAAATGGCTCTGCTTATTAGCCTTCACACGGCCTCCGGAATGAAGCAATTCGACATGGATAACGTTCGTCTTGATTAGTTACAAGGAGATGGTTGTAGGGTAAAAAAAAGGTTTACAGAAACAGAATTCCAGGAGCCCAAGTTTCTGTAAAAGAGAAAGAAATGAGAGATGTAGTAACTGCCTCACTTCGCGATTATGTTGACCAATTAGCCACTAAATACCATGGAAGAGAAGCACACTGCATTGATCGGCAGCAATTCGCAGCCCGTACGATTACTCACGGCAAGAGAACCGCTCCTTTTGTCGACAGTCACCTATGCGATCTCGTACAAGCCTTGCTTTCGTTCAATCCACGAAGAGCAACATGCGGAAAGGTGAATTCACCAAACGAAATGACTTTCGATCTTGTGGCTACGCATTAAGCCACTTCGGATATGGGTGGGCATCGGGTAGTGATTTGGTGGGCAGCGATGTGGGAGAGGTCACTGAATCTGACACAATATTGGTAAAAGGAGGATCAGAGACGAGCGTCTCGAGAGCGGCTAAGTAGAAATAAAATGAGAGGGGCCATATCCGATGAGAAGCTGTTGCTGTAGGGAAAACAGTGAGGAGACAGCAGGTTATATCAACCAGTGATGGAATTGTGTTAATGAGCAGTTTCATACAAATCCGCCTGAGTGGATTTTTTTCAAATGCGGTGTACGACATATATACGATACGAAGTAGTAAAACTATTGCGAGTTTCTCATGAACTTTGGAAAGAGTTAATTTGTTGAACGGGGTGAAAGGTGAAGTATTTATTTGCTGACGCTAAAAAGGCTAGTTTTGTGATGCAGATTTTCTTCTGCTCAAAATGTGCGATCTCCAGAAGAGATCGTCAGTGGGCGTAAAGCCTGGCGTTCTGGTCAAGATTGCGAGCATGGTAATGAGATGTTTAATTTTAAGAAAGCGCGAGGTACACTATTCTCTTCATATTGTTTTATTCTTTAATTCTTTTCTTTGTTTCCGACATGGACAGCCGTCATACTGGAGCACCGCCTTCAAATATTTATTGGATCCAATCGCTGCAGTACTTAATCTTTTTAAAGTCTGACACATATTCTATCGATCATTAGTATATAGTTTATTAGTATATAGTTTATAACATCACATGTTGTTTTTATTTGTGCTATATCTTTACAGTTATTCGTAAAGTACCTACTAATGAGAGTGTTTCTATACTTCATAGTTAGACTGAGCATATACGCGGTACCTATTTACGGTTATTCCTATTAAACTGATCACGCTACTTCATTTAGTTTTAGCTATTTTTTTATCTCGTTCCCAACATCATTTTAATGCTAGATGTAGTGTGCCTTATCAGTATACCAATTGCTAGTTTGTCAAATTTACAAATAGAAATATAGTACTAACTAATGGCACCTCTTAATATTTAAATAGAAAGTGCTTACGGGGACTGTGGACAGTGGACAATGAACAGGGCTTGCGGATTTACAGTGTTATACGCATTTGCTATCAGGTTATCTGAGGTTTCATGATAGCTGCATTGTGTGGCCGTTATTGAAACTAGAACCAGGGACCTTGTTTATTCTGTGTCTTTATCAGATCTCCTCTCACCCAAGTAATCAGTAAGGAGTGGTGTAGGAAGAATTATAGCGTTAGATTACAAAACGATTTATGGTATTGATCTATAATATCGATTGATTTCGCTTCGCTTTATTTGATTTAAAATTTTGTTTTTATTTCTATTTTCTTTTTATTTGATTTATTTACGATCGCTACTTCCAATAAAAAGCATTAAAAACCCTACAGAATGTCCATTAGGAAGGCCAGCAAAAAAAGAGAGGGAGCGAGAGATGAGAAGGAGGAGAATGATAGAGAGTGGTTTTCTTTAGATGCTAAACTATGCAGACTTAATGTACGGTACAGGGCTAACTCGTGGTTAAAGCAAATAGCTTGAATAGAGGGAAACAATTTGGAGCTAATTGCAATTAGATGGTGACAAAAGAACGACTATAAACTTTATGAATCTCTAATTTGGAAGAGCGATTTTCTCTTGTCAACATAATCACAGGATGGATTCAGAACCTATTGTTTATTGTACTCCATCAACCTCTCTAGCATCCTCTCTTCTTCATTCTCCTTCTCTTCCTCTATCTTCTTTAACTCTTCCTTCATCAGTCTCTCTCTCTCTCTCTTTATCTCTCTCTTTATCTCTCTCTATATATCTCTCTCTATATATCTCTCTCTCACCTCTCTTTCTGTGTCTCTCTTCTCTGTCTCTGGACAAATAGGGAAGCTGTATTTAGAAGTTAATGTACAAACTATGGTAGTGGTCGCCGTTGTTGTTATGTAGGATGTAATAGCGGCGACGGTAGTGGTGAAAATATGCTAAAAGGAATAGAAAAGTTTTGTAGTCGAAGTAATAGCATCTTTTGACTGGTTTTATTATTTTTACCGTTACTTGGTGTTGTTCTTGAATTTGTTGTCGATGCTGCTACAGCTGCTGCTGTTGTTATTGTTATAACTGTTGTTGTTATTATTCTTGTTGTTCTTGTTGTTGTAACCCAGTCCATTATTATTTATGCCGGCCATACAATCATACATTGTTATGCCGTGATATTATACAGTGTGACCTTGTCGCTAATGTTGACTGTGAGGGTTGCAATGTGTAGGTTGTTGCCACTGTCGGGGTGGAAGAGGAGGAGGAGGAGGAGGAGGAGGAGGAGGAGGAGGAGGAGGAGGAGGAGGAGGCGGAGGAAGGTGGTGGTGGTGGTGGTGGTGGTGGTGATAATGGTTGTGGTTTGCTGGCCGGGGTAGTAGTGGTGTTGATGTTGATAGTGGTGCTGGTGGTGATATTGCATTCATGTAAGATGTATTGTTGATGTTGCTGTCGTTGACGATGGTGGTAGGGGGTGTGGGAATGGTGGTGAGAATTGGGGGAATGTGGCTGCAGTAGTTTTGTATTGATGTAGTTGTTGTTGATGATGGTAGCTTGATGTGGTTGGTAGTGGTGGTAGTCATGTGATGGCAGTGGTGGTAGTCATGTGATGGTAGTGGTGGTAATATTGGTGGTTGTGGTGTGGCGGACAGTTGGCAAAATCGTTAGCGTGCCGGAAGCATTTTGTGCGTCTTTATGTTCTGAGATCAAATTCCGCCGAGATCGTCTTCGCTTTTCATCCTTCCAGAATCGATAAGATAAGTACAACTTGAGCAGTGGGGTCGATGTAATCAACTCATCCTTCCCCGCAAATTGCTACCCTTATGGAAAAATTTAAAATTATTATTATCGATGAAATAAGTACCTATTGGACACTGGGGGTTGATGTAATTGACTAACGCCCATTTCTCCGAAATTTCTAGCCTTTTGCCAAAATTTAAAACCAGTACTGATGGTTGTAGTGATATTATTGCTGCTGCTGTTGTTGATGGCAGTGTTTGTGGTGGTCATAGCAGTGGTAGAACTAGTATTATTGGTGGTGGTCGCGACGGTGCTGGTGCTGGTGCTGGTTTTGATGTGGGTGTAGTTTTGGTGATGGCAATATGGTGGCGACGGTGTTACTTGATTCCTGATTGAACGAGACCTAATTGAACAAACCTATGATGGAAGACATCCCATTTTTAACCACCCCGACTTCTTAGGTGTTCCTATAAACTACATTATCTAAAATGTTGTTCCCGTTTCTAAGGCAGTTAGCTATGAAATAAGAGAGTACAGGTTTCTATTTCTAGCAAATTGTGTGATCACGAACAAGTTTAATGTCATGTATAACGAGTGTTGCGGTATTGTATAAAAGGAAACAAAGCACAATTTCGTGATTTTGTGTAGTGTAGCTTGATGTTCTATGTGGGACTGAACCATGCGTTTGAGAAGTAAACATTTTACCACACAGCCGCACCTATACGTATGTGTCTATATGTATGTACATATACGTATTTACATATATTTTTACATGTATGTATATACATATATATCTGCCTCTCTGTCTATCCTTTCATACGCACACCGACGCACACACCCACGTACGAGTGTATGCGTGTGTATGAGTGTGTGTATGAGTGTGTGCACATATATATATATATATATATACATATATTCATGTGTGTGTATGTGTGAGAGAGTGTGTTGATAGTTCAGTTGATACTGGTAAAGCTAGCTTCACCTAAATAGACTGGCGTTTCGTACCCACATACTAAACAGCTAGACGAAAGGTTTTTGTGCATAGGCATTCGACTTGCTAGAACTTATTCCTCAGTCATTCAAGACATAAAGACATGTCGATCTCTTTGCTTCCTGATATCATCATATTCACTACATGTTTATTACCAAAACTTGATCTCTTTGTTTTTG
>NC_142935.1:93860444-93885444 GCF_046866305.1 Octopus bimaculoides
ATGATGACGATGGAAGTTCTTATAATTCGGATCATATTCGTGATGATTGTATAGAATACGGTCGAAGGATTTGACGCTTAGATTGGTGATGGAGAAAGGGTCTAATTGTACCAGTTTCAGTGAGGTGTCTGAGAAAGTGAGAGAGAGAGGGGGAGAGAGAGAGAGAGAGAGAGAGAGTGTGTGTGTGTGTGTGTGTGTGTGTGTGTGTGTGTGTGTGTATCTATTCACTTTTCACGCGAAAACGGCTGCTCGAATTGGTTCGATACTTAGGATACAGGAATAATTTGACCTCAGATACCTCATTTTATTTTTTCATTAGATATAAATAATATTGCTTTATGTATATGATTCACTTCTTTAAAAAGGCTTTTCGATGTCAAGTTCCGGTTTTGATGTAGCATCTACCTAAACAATGTTAATTCGTTGCAGGCGATATTTTCCGTTTTCATTTGCGAGACCTCTCACTCTCTATATTTAGGCTTTCATTTCAAGTTTTTATTCGCTATTTGCAAACAACTATGAGAAATTACTGAAAGAAATATTTACTAAGCATGTAAGATCTTTTTATAAATTGAGGTTTTCAGCAAATTTTACTTTCTGAACTTCCTTTTATTATTGAATATTCCAAGTTCACAAATTTAAATATTCGGTGGAAGATAGTTTTTAAAGAGCTTTTATTTATACGATTTTTTCATTTCATGTTTATTTCATTCATTGCTTGCAATGCTCTCTCTCTCTCACACACACACTGTCTCTCTAATATAAGAAACACACAAGCACACTCCAGGTTTGATTTCGTTATTACACAAATATCACATTAGAATTTTGCAATAAAATCGCTATTGGCTTCGACCACGGCCTCTAGCCGGCTTCGGAATCTCCTCCAACTCTTCTGGACAGTCTCCTTGTTTAAGTTGGTGAATGTTGCCATAATCCTTGCCTTCAGTTCAGTTTTAGTGTTACAAGGAGTTTTGTTGTCTCTCGCTCAACTGCGCCTCATACTTACTAATCAAGGGTTTTGCAGTCTGGGGAGTTAGGTGGCCAGATGTTAGGGGTGATGTAGTCTCAGAAATTGTCTGACAGCCATGGCTGGGTTTTCTTGCTTGTATGGCATAGTGCAGAGTCCTGTTGTGCGACAGAGTCCTTGTGCAGAGTTTTGCTGCCACCATCTTGACCGAGGGTAGCACTACCTCCTCTAGGCACTTGATGTAGGCCTGTTTTGAGTCAAAGGCCGTGTGGGAAAATGAGTAGGGGCAGAACGTTGCCATTACTAGTGACCACTGCTAAGAAGTACAGCATATATATATGTGTGTGTGTGTGTATGTCTGTGTGTGTGTGTGTGTCTGTGTGTGTGTGTGTGTGTGTATGTGTGTGTGTGTTTGTGTGTGTGTGTGGATGTGCAATTTATAGGAAAGATCCAGGGGAATAATTACAAGGTAGTTAAATGTTGCGTAATTGTCCCAGGAAACAATGATCACACTTGTGTCTGGTTTCGCTTCGGAATAAGTAAATCGTATTAAAGCGAAAATAGGATAAATTGAAAAAGGTCAGGATATTGTTAAACCATTTATATCTTCGTATCTTCTACATACGTTTCGATGGGTGCCTTCAAAATACGTCCGACAGAAAGAATTATGGTCAGCTATGCATCAATCTCATTAGGAAAGATATAAACATCAACACTCATCGAATAGACATTTTTCCAGATATAGGAAGCCCTTGAATACGTGACGTTTTTATATACATACGCATGCACACGTACACATACGCAAATGGTTAACTCCATCGGTTACGACGGCGAGGGTTCCAGTTGATCCGATCAACGGAACAGCCTGCTCGTGAAATGAATGTGGAAGTGTCTGAGCACTCCACAGACACGTGTACTCACGTGTACTCTTAACGTAGTTCTCGGGGAGATTCAGCGTGACACATGGTGTTTCAAGGCTGACCCTTCAAAATACAGATACAACAGAAACAGGAAGAAAAAGTGAAAGAAATTTATGGCGTAAGAGTACAGCAAGGCTCACCACCACCATCTGCGGGAGCCTTGTGGAACTTTTAGGTGTTTTCGCTCAATAAACACTCACAAGGCCCGGTCTGAGAATCGAAACCGCGATCCCACGACCGTGACGAGCGAAAACACCTAAAAGTTCCACGAGGCTTCGACAGGTGGTGGTGGTGAACCCTGCTGTACTCTTACACCACACATTTCTCTCTTTCTTCCTGTTTCTGTTGTACTTGTATTTTGAAGGGCCAGCCTTGTAACACTCTGTGTCACCCTGAATCTCTCCAAGATATATATATATATATATATATATATATATATATATATAAGGAAAGAAATAAGATGAAAAAAAAACACAGATCTGTTTTAAAAGACTAAAGAATATATCAGACTAAAGAATATATCAGGCTAAAGAATATGTTAGAATCATAATAGTAAAAGTATTATAAAATATTGTACAAAATAAGATTTTTACTTCCAACATAATTACTGGTTTCGGTATCGCTTTTCAAATTATAATTGTCTACATTTGATTCTTACAATAGTCATGGTAAACCTTTAATTTTCAATATGTGTCTATATTCAATTCCGACTAAGTACGATTAAATAAAGATGCCTCTTTTGTCGAAAAATATAAGCCGGAATTAAATATAAACTCATATTGAAAATTAAAGAATGTAAGAATCAAATGTAGACCAATATAAAAAAAAATTACAGATTTACCTCCCCTTCGCTGTAAAATTCCTTGCTTACTAATTATTCTCCCTAGCAACCAAAATGGCTAATTCAGAAATTCATCCCAAACATATAATTTGAAAAGCAATACACAAACCACTAATTATGTTGGAGGATAAAATCTTATTTTGTACAATATTGTATAATACGTTTATTATTATGATTCTAATATATTCTTTAGACACACAAGCAAACATGCAGGGGCCCTAAATCCCCCCTCGTGAAAAACAACCCACTAACCACAGCTGAGCCAGTCGAGGTGAGGTCTCTATCCAACCCCGATTAGAATGTAAGTACCCTTTTGTTTTCGCTCGACTTAAGGATGTATAAATGCTCGCGGGCAGGGATCGGACTGGAAACAAGAACGTCTCTTAACGACCTCTGGTCACATTATTTAAACATTCGTCCAAGTCCCCTTGCTTTGTCCTGTATTGTCCCCTTTGTGTTTAACTCTTGTAATTAGAGGAGAATAAATTCATTTACTGAACGCAGCAAGCATGCCAAATCTGATACGCCATCAAAGGGAGCAAGCCATCGGTAATCTCCATATTAGTCAATGTCAATAGGCCATTGCTAATGATTTGAACTGCAGTATTCAGGAAATTGTGCAACTGAGGGTACGATACAATGCCACAATTAGCACGGATGATCGTCCCTGCAATGGTCGACCGAGGGTTACAACGGCACGTCAAGATCACCACCTGCACTGACAGCACTTACAGGATCGATTCCGAAGGGCAACGGAATCAGCTAGGAAGATCATAAGGACTCAACACGGGCCCATTTGTTCAGAGACAGTTGACCGCCAGCTGAAATCTTTCAATATCTCTTGTCAATGTCCGGCTAGGAACACAATCCTCACAGATCATCATCGACGGTCACGTCCGCAGTGGGATCAAACTGGCGGTATCAGCAGTGGAGGACTATAGTCTTCTCTAAGGAAAGTCGATATTGCATTGTTGTGGCAGATGGCAGAGCTAGAGTTTGGAGAAGAGGGGTAAATGTCATGCCGATGACTGTATGGCGGATAGAGACTCATTGGGAGGACAGAGCATCATGGTACGGGGAGGGTCTTCTAAACCATCGGCCAAGGCCGGAGCAATGGAGTAACCACTGCTCGCTACATCGGTCAAGTGTTGAGGCTTCACATTGCGCCATACTTTGCCCATCACCGGAATCACTTGTTCCAACACAACAACGCCCGTGCCCATATTGTCAGGTTGACAACAGACATCCTCCAACAGCACAACATACAGACACTGCCATGGTATGCACTCAGTCCGGACTTGAAGCCCATAGAGCACCTGTGTGACGAGATCCAAAGAAGGCTAAATGACATCTGTCCAAGGCCGACAACTTCGGCACAACTCACTGCAAGTTTTAACAGAGCATGGGCTGCTATCCCCCTTGCCTTCATCAATCGTTTGTTGGGTTTAATATAAAGACGATGCCAGGCAGTAATCAACGCTAACGGTGGTTACACGATATATTGATATCATCTCTTTGGATCCAAAGTACTCCGTCATTACGTGACACGATATGACGTCAAACATGTTTCAGGAAATTACGTTTCATCATTAAGAATGAACGGTTTCTTAATAAGCAATCTTCAAACAATGTAATGGCAGTCTGTTAATAAACCTGTTTTTAGTTAGCATGTGTCTGATGTTCATTTTGTGGTTCAGTTTATATATATATATATATATATATATATATATAACTATGTGTATTTCTTCTATCTTAATGAATAAAAAATTTTCTGATAGAATAAATGGGTTAATAGAAACCAATGTAGAAAAGAATACAAAATAACTGTGGTTTAGTTCCTGTTTTTAAGACAGGAACTCCTTGAAATTTTGGGTATTTGAGTATATTTAAGAATTTAAGGAATGGAGAAAACTCATGTTATAATTGCATAAAATTATAACATGCGTTTTCTCCATTCCTTAAATTCTTATATATATATATATATATATATATATATATATATATATATATATATATATATATATATGTATGTATATATATATATATATACATACATATATATATAAACTTACTTGGAAATGGATGTGTGGCGTTCAATCATATAATAATATAAATAAAATATAAATATATATATATATATGTGTGTGTGTGTGTGTGTGTGTGTGTGTGTGTGTGTGTGTGTGTGTGTGTGTGTGTGTGTGTGTGTGTGCGTGTGATTTTGCATGCTAAGCTATGTGTCAGCTATGTGCGTTTATATATGTGTACATAATTGATTAAATACATATATACGTGTACCTCCGTGTACGTTATGTTTTATCATAGGCATCTATGTGTTAAAAAATCGCAGAAGAATGAATATCACAAAAACATGATCTGATTTGCGTGCATTTTCCGTTCAACTAAAACGGTAATACTAAGATGAATGTATCACATTGATAGCGGTGATAATGGTGAAGACGCATTTTATAAAATAGATAAGTAGCACAATAAAAAAAAAGACATAAATTGCTAGTAGAAAAGATAAGAAAATATAATTATACCAAAAGTATTAAATATCCCATTCCACACACATACATATAAGAAATGGTTTTATAAATTATTTAGAGAATATGAAAGAGATCAATATTTCAAGAGAAATTCATGAAAAATGGAATACAAAAATCTTTCAGTGAATTTTAATTCAGGTTTGTGATTCCCAAGACGATTAACTGAATAAAACAAGATTATTAAACCGATATATATATACATATATATACATACATACATACAGACAGACAGACAGACATACATACATAGGTCTATATATATACATACATACACACACACACATATATAGTAAATGAAAGACGTAAGATGGAACATAAGATCATTTTTATTATTAATCACGACAATTGTTTCGACACATCTAACATCGATCCCTCACGAGAGGGACACTTAACAACTGGTTCAGGAGCATCACGCGGTTCCGATGTGCCTCAAAGATGATAGATACAACTCGTATCTTCTCATCTCGTAGAAAGAAAAGCAGCAAGATGCAGGAAATATATTCATTTATATAGAATATATATTTATATAAATATATGTGTGTGTGTGTGTGTGTGTGTGTGTGTGCGTGTGTGTTTCTGTGTGTGTACGTATTATATATATACATTCAGTTCTATCTTTAGGAGATGAGGAATTATGTACATTATTTACATTCGAGGGATATTTGTCTTCATCTTGATTGTTGATAACACAACGTTTCGGCTGATATACCCTCCAGCCTTCTTCAGGTGTCTTGGGGAAATTTCGAACCTGGGTTCTCATTCCTAAGGTATTTTTAGATGCTGTTGTTGTTGTTGTTGTTGTTATTATCATTATTATTATTATCATTATTATTATTATTATTATTATTATTATCATTATTATTATTCAGGTCACTGCTTGGAATCCAACCTCGGAATCTTGGAGTTAGTAGCCCGCGGTATTAACCACAACGCCATATGGCCGTGGGCAATTATGGAGTGAAATTTAGGGCTTATAAATCTAATATTTTCCTATCTTTCCTTAATACCGGTTCCCATATGTTGCTCATATCTGCCCTCGGTCTGCTTAGGAGATTGATGTGTCCTAGCATATGTTCTGCTTCGTTTAGTTTACGTATTTCCCAGTGGTGTTCTCTGTCTATTATTCTGACTTCATCCCACAGGGGGAGGTGGTCTCCATTTTTCCATACATGATTAGCTATACCCGATTTATCAATGTCTCCTTGTGTCACAGCTTTGCGATGTTCGTCTACCCTTATTTTGAGGTAGACCCACCTCCCCTTCTCTCCCCCTCTCACACTACTTCCTCCCACCCAACTCTCCTCTCTTGCTCCGTCTCCTACTTTTCTTCTCTCCTACTCTCCTTCTCTCTTCTCTTCACTCCTACCGACCCCCCTCTCCCTACCCTTCCCCCTCTCCCTTCATCGTCACTCGTCCCTCGTAATCCCACCCCTACACAATCCAACTCTACCTTCCCTATCTATCCCATCTCCCCCGAACCCCATCCTTTACACCCATTCCCACATACCCCACCTCTACCCCACCCTCAGCTTAACCCACACCCCACCCTTGCTTTCCCCACTCTCACCTCCCCTACATCTCAACACCACCACACCATACACCACCATACCACACAATAACACATCACATCACACCGCCACGGACACACTAGTACTGACCACTTCCTAGCCCCACAGCATCATCCACACACCTACACATAAACACACGCACACATCAACGTCACCAGCCCTCACCACTACTATATTATCTCCCCTTCTTCTTAGCTCCCCACTGTGACCCCTCTGTCCGGCATTCGCCATGATAGATCGCTAGCCCCTACACGTTCTTTATTTTCTCTTCTTGTTTCTTTCTGTGTTCCTTTCAGTTGAAGAACGCAGGCTCGAAACGTTAAATGCTTTCTCTATTCTCGAGCGTTATACTAATACATTCATTTGTTGTCTACACCACCTGTCTTCGTCTGTTGTTTTTTCGTGAATTCTCCCTATACATAGCACACGCTCACATGGTCGCACCAGCTAATCTTGTCTCTTCTCGTCACACACGAACTTCTGGACTCTCTACCTTTCTTATTCTTTTGGATTTTTATTCTGGACTATTTTTTTTTATTCTGAACTATTTATTCTGGACTTTTAATTCTGAACTTTTCACTCTCCGGCTGCATCTCTCCTGCCTACGGATTACGCTGTACCTATCTACTGATAAGAAATCAATGCAATACACCACGACGTCTGAAGCGTTTGAACATTCTAACATGTGTAAAAGCATTATTATTATTATTACTATTTTCATATTTTCTTTACTTTCCTTTACTTACTGTCTCTTCCTTCTCTATTTGTTTCTTTCTGTGTTCCTTTCTGTTGAAGAGCGTAGGCTCGAAACGTTAACGTCTTTCTCTATTCCCAATCGTTATACTAATACATCCATTTGTTGTCTACACCACCTGTCTTCGTCTGTTGTTTTTTCGTGAATTCTCCCTATATATATATATATATATATATATATATATATATATAGGGAGAATATATATATATATATATATATATATATATATATATATATATATATATATATATATATATATATATACAGGGAGAATATATATATATATATATATATATATCTTTTATCATTTATCTTCATTTGTTTCAGCGATGCAGCTGCGGTCATGCTGGAGCACCGTGATTTTGCGCCTTTACTTACGATTCCCTTTGGCCGATTTCTTCAGGGTGGTGGGCTTTCATTTCACCACTCATGTATGTGCTTTTGTCCTGGAATTTGGCCCTTTTAGTGTATGAGGGCGTTTGACAGCGCTACCCTCGTCTGTATCTAATGCTGTGCCGTAGGTTCATCCGGTATTGCTGGGAAGAGAAGGTCTAGTTCCATTTTGAAAACATCTACGTCCACAATTTGTGGGTTTGTTAAGTGTGGCAGGGCCTTGAAGTTCTTTGGGACTTTGAACCCTATGTTATTGCTGTACCTGGTCCTAAATTTGTATGAAGCGTGCATTACCTTCCGTAGAATTCAACGGCTTCCAGTTCGGGTATTTGTATAACACTCAGTGCCAAAATTAGGTACGAGCCCTTTCCAGAAATTTCCATATTGTGATTATTAGATATTTGTCGCACCTACGCTCCAAGGAGTAATGTCGTGTATGTAAACGATATCAAAACGATATCATTTAAATTGACATATACGTATATATGTGTATAATTATTCGTGGGTCACGTATATTTATACACATATATGCATATATGTTGATATCGTTTTGATATGGTTTGTTAACAAAAGTGGACGAAATTACGTTCTTGTTGCATCGTGTATAGTGTATTAAAACTGAATTTATTAACTATAGGAGCACATGCACACACACACATACATCATACATACGTAAATAAATACATACATAGGTACGGACATACATGTGTTCGCTGCAGTAATAACAATAGCAACTCTTAGTGTGCGCACGTGTTTAATAAGAAGAAAGTCACGAGGGCGGCCACACATATCTGAGACCTGAAACGCCAACTAGATACCACATATCATGAAGTGCAGCATCACGAAATAATCCACATTATAGATCAAAGAGATGCAGGCTTTTTTTTTTTTAGCTGAAATATAATATATATTGTTTATATCTTAGAACTCTGACTTATTAAGCTCTGATTCTGAAAGCATCTAAACAGTTATTGAATTAGCAAAGTGCACGCTATACAAGTTTTCCCGACCGTTGTGTTTCCAAAGCATGAAACTAGTGACTCGAATTTAAATCACGTGTATATCGGTTTTAAATTTTAGCACAAGGCCAGTAATTTCGGGAATGGTTAAGTCGAATACATCGACCGTAGTACTCAGCTTATGCTTATATTATCGACCCCAAAAGAATGAAAAGCAACGGTGATCTCAGCGGAATTTGAACTCAGAACGCAAAGACAGGCGAAATACCGCTAAGCATGGTATTTATCTCTCACCAGATGAAAAATGTTTTTTGTTGATCCCACAAATAATGAAACATGGCATTGTGTATGCGTGTGCGTGCGTGCGTGTGTGTGTGTGCGTGTGTGTGTGTGCGCGCACGTGCTCGTGTGTGTATCTGTGTCTGTGTATGAGCGTGTGTGTGTGTGTGTGTGTGTGTGTGTGTGTGTGTGTGTGTGTGTGTGTGTGTGTGTGTGTGTGTGTGTGTGCGTTTGTGTGTAAGAATTATATATGGAAGAGGGGACTGCGGGTATTAATACATGCATGTATATATATATACATATCCACACACGTATATTCACACATGTTACGCTTATGTGCAAAAACATACACATAGACATTGGTTTAAGTATACCGAGGTATACAAATACACTTGCATACACATAGTCACTAAGGTATTATGGCCAAAAGCCACCAACCACCTCTTCCTTCATAGATCAATCCAATACTACTTTATCGATCTGACAAATAATATGAGACTCACTCTTCAGTGTGTGGAGATTTGTTTGTTCCCGATAGACTTATGGCAATAACGGAAGGAATTTCATCTTAATTGGATTTTTTTTTTATTATACCTTCTCTAGAAAGCCAACTAAGTTATTATTCTTTTCGTCGTCGTCGTCGTCGTCGTCGTCGTCGTCGTCGTCGTCGTCGTCGTCGTCATCCTCCTCCATCTTCTCATCCTCATCATCATCCTCCTCATCGTCATCATCATCATCATCACGATCATTAGCATTGCCATCTTTGTTGTTATGATTCTTATTCTTATCGCTGATATCGTTTTTGTTGTTACCGTCGTCTTCGTCATCGTCATCAGCAATAACAGCAGCTGCATCGTCAACGCCTGCATCATCATCATCATTATCATCATCATCATTATCATCATCATCATTATCATCATCATCATCATCATCATCATTCTCCTTACTGCGACGAGCTGGCAGAATCGTTAGCACTGCGGGCACATTGCTTAACGGTATTTCGTCCGTCTTCACATTCCGCCACTCTGCCTTTCATACTTTCGGGGTCGATAAAGTAAGTACGAGTGGAACACTGGGGGTCGATGTAATCGAGTGGTCCCCTCCCCAAATATTTCAGACCTTGTGCCTACAGCAGAAAGGATTTTTGTTGATATTATTATTAGTAGTAGTAGTAGTAGTAGTAGTAGTAGTAATAGTAGTAGTAGTAGTAGTAGTAGTAGTAGTAGTGTTTTTTTTGTTTATTATTATTTTTACTGATATTCTTAGAGTTATTGTTGCCACTGTTGTTGTTATTGACATAGTTTTCTTTTCGGTAAATATTTGTCCACAATTAATTTAAAACAACGGGTTCTGACAATTCTCATATTGCGACGGATGTTTGCGAAAAAAACAACTTCAGCTTCACCTTCAACTGTAAAAATAACGACAACAGCTTCTAATTGGCTTTATAACGCCTTCTTCAGTATTTTCCTCAACCACAACAACCCGCTCTCATATGACGTAAATAAAAAAACAACATAGTGTTGTTTTCCTGGTGATTATCAGAATTTCCGTTTTTGGTTTCTCTTTTATATCTGTCATAGTCAAATCTGTGGGAAGAAAGTGGATTCGAGAAGAAAAATAAAACCCGCCCATTGCTTGCTGGTACTTGGTGTAAATGTCCCTTTGTGTAACTATTGTGTTTTTATGACTATTATTAGTATTATTATTATTATTATTATTATTTAAGGAGACGAGATGGCAAAATCGTTACCACACCAGGCGAAATGCCTAGCAGTATCTCGTCTGTCACTACGTTCTGAGTTCAAACTCTGCCGAGGTCGATTTTGTCTTTCATCCTTTCGAGGTTGATTAAATAAGTACCAGTTACGCACTGGTTTCGATGTAATTGATTTAATCGCCCACCCCATATTACAAGCCTTGTACCTATACTAGAAAGGATTATTATTATTATTATTATTATTATTAGTGAGAGTGCAGTGCATTCCACCAAAGTGACACGGGGGTAAAATGTACGAAGCTCAGTATACTGATCATTACTACCCGTCTGATAAGGGTACACCAGGTACATGCATCGCAATCATATGTGCGTGACATGGTGATACCATATCAAGGAAAACAGCGCATGACCTTGCAGGTTGGACCCTGTTAGAATTTTGTTCAGGTCGAGTTGCTCATCCCGCTCAAAAGGTCCCTGAATAAGGATTGTTTAAGGATGTTGATCGAAACACTCATGTTTCCAGTGGTGAATTATTCAAACCCCAAAGGATTCTTCTCAACACATGGATAAGATGATTCTCCAATACTTCTGTTCGTGATCTGAGATGCACATATTGTCGGCCACCAAGGGACATGCTCAATTGGTAATGGCCAAGCAACTGATACGCAAATCTGTGGTATTGAGCAGAATATTTGCTGTAGCCCATCTTTTTATACCAAGATGTACATGATAACATTTCCAATCATTTAGGATCAGAAACCATGAGAGTCACTACCTGGTACTGCGTCGGGGCATTATTATTGTTGTTGTTGTTGTTGTTGTTGTTGTTGTTGTTGTTGTTGTTGTTGTTAAAGATAAAAGAAATCAATATTATTATTACCATTTCAAACGTCTCACATTATCCAATACCGGAATGTTGGTTGAAGATATTGTGTCTACAGGGGGTTTGTACTGTTTGTCAAATCACAGCAAGGACCTCAGATAGTAATTTACGCAATATATGTGCAGTTTCGAGCATTGCCGATATTTGCAATATACCTACATCGTAGAGTATTCCTCAAGTTTCCAGATGTTTTTTTTCAGGTTGGGTAGTATTGAACCCAATGCTCTAATGACAACAGGGACAATCTTTATGCTTGACTCTCCTATCTGCCACATCTTAGCGATCTCAATTTCCAGGTCTCCATATTTATCATTCTCTTCTCTTTCTTTCATGATGATATATTGATCTCCCGGCACCACCACGTCGATTATTAGGCACTCTTGTTTGTCTCTCCTAAAGATTATTATATTCGGCCTTCAGTGCTCTAACACCTTATCTGTCTGGAAGTCAGAGTCCCAGAGGATTTTTCCAGTGCATGTTGCTACCAAGCACCCGTTACCTCGTATCCATACTTCTGGCATAGCAGCCAGTAAAGGTTTTCGGCTACCTTATCGTGTCTGCTCTTGTGCAGAATAGTGACATTTGCAAGCCCACGTCATCCCACATTTACCTCCACTACCGCTCCGATCACCCACATCATATTATTCGGTCAAATCCGAAATCCTAATTTCTCAGGATAAAACGGATTGTACTGACATAGGGGATTACTGGAAACATGCAAAAGCTTTTGTACATCATTATGTCAAACGCGGTTACAGTGAATCACAATTGAAGGAAATAGCAAATGAAATAGCTAAGATTAGCAAAGATAGTCAAGCCTTCACGCATAATTTTAGCAAACACAATACAATAGATGGCAGAATTCCTTTAGTGATTAACTGGCACCGAAATTTCGCTGGCATTTCAAAAGTGTTGCATGAAAGTTATCAGCATGTGGCGAAAAAATATCTCCGAAATTTCAGGCCTTGTGCTTTTAGTAGAAAGGATTATTATCATTGTTATTGTTGTTGCGCTGCTTCCTCTTTTAGATGTTATTATTACTATGATTTAATGCTTTTCCGGTGTATGTTGGTAGCAAGCATCCGTAACCTCATATCCAATATTACGGCATAGTAGCCAGTGGAGGTTTTTGGCAACCTTGTCGTGTCAACGCTTGCACTCTTTCTGCACAAGACTTTCACAAGCAATAACAATGGGAGTCACGCTTTCGACCCCCTTCCCACTGAGCAGGCAGAATCTTTAACACGCCGAGCAAAATGGCTATCAGCATATAAGTTCTGAGTTCAAATTCCGCCGTAAATTTAGAATATAAGCACTTTTAGCCAATGCCTTTTCTGGACAGCCTTACTACATGCCTTCAGGTTTGCCCATAGAGACACAGCCAAAAAGGACTATATTCCTGCCCCAATAACTTTAGATGCACATATATGAAGCATATAACACATTAATGAACTAGCCTGATTAAATAATTAACTAAAATGAAAAGAAAAGCAACTAAAAAGGAAAAGCGAAAAAAGCAGAAATCCTGTTAAGTTGAAAGAGAAAATTAATAATAAAAGTTAAACTTACCCTAATTCAACAGCATATTAAAAATAACATCATTAAATATTTAATTAAAAAAATAAAATATACAAAAGGTAAAGTCGACCTCGGTGGAAATTGAACTCAGAACGAAAAGACAGACTAACAAGCATTTCGCCCGGAGAGTTAACGTTTATGCAAACTCGCCGAGTAGGTTTATAAGCATTCATTTTAGAAATATATTCTTATCGTAACATTATTGGGGCGTTAAAGACATTTCACCTCATAACTTTTTTTATACTAATTTTTGTTCAATGAAGCTAACGATTCTGAATTCCTCATGCATTTTTCTATCATTTAGGCCTAAGAAAAGTATACTTTTATTTTAAAATAAACAAAATTATGTTAATTGAAGATGAATAGGTGCCTTATTGCCCACCTTTAGACCAGACATATTTTGATGTAACTTTTTATCTACTGAACCAAACCACAAAATATTTATGCCAAAGTGTAGCTTAGGAGGTACCCTCTTTACAACTGCTAACAGTTTGCAATTTAGTTGAGAACTGAAGTAGCGGTGAATCTTGGAAACTGCTGCGATTGACAAAATGGTGGACTTAAGAATATATTCAACTACTACCATGGTTGAATGATATATTACACACACACACACACACACACACACACACACACACACACACACACACACACACACACACACACTCACACTCACACACACACACCGACACACACCGACACACACACAGAGAGACACACACACACTCACATACACATGCAAACACAGAAATATGTGATATATATTTGTGCCCTGTATTCACATGTACTTATCTATCACTGCGCCTGTCTACACACTCATCTTCTGGACCATCTCAAAACGGCTTACCATAAATCCTACGTTTTTCTCCGTTTATACTATGTAATTATATAAACTTCACCACGCTGTATCGCTTCCCTAAAGGTATACGACCTCAAAGTCAATTGTAAAGATGGATATTTTTATCCACACTTCCATTGGCTTAGCATAGTTTAGAAATTTTCATTGAGAAAGGGTTGATTTTGATTAAATCTTCCTGTAATTCAATTTTCATAATGTATGTAATCTATTTTTTAATGGAACTTCTAAGTCTGTCCTAAAATACAATGGGGCTTCACTAAGAAAAAAGAATTAGTGTGGACTAACGGTATTCGATATAATATTACTTAAGGATGCCATTTTGAAACATGAGAGAAAAACATTATCACTGCAGAAATTGAGTAATACTACAATAATATCTTGTATATTTTAGGTACATCGTGTATATATATATACATATGCATACATATACATATATACGAGTGTGTGTGTGCACGCGTATGCATTATTTATATGTAGGCAGATATGTGAATTTATTTATATTGTCTGCGAAGCAGTCCCATGTATTCAAATGCGCGCGCACGCACACATACACACACACACACACACACACACATACACACAGATATATATATATATATATATATATATATATATATATATATATATATATATATATTCTTTATTAAAAGCAGCAGAAATATCCTAAAAAACTGTTACTCAGAGTTTCACGTTCCCGTTCGTAGGATATTTTTGTTAGAATAGAAAATAAATGACGATATAATCAAATATAAAACTAGTTTAAAGGATACACCTTTGAAAATGGCTTTGTTTCATTGGTCCTTTCCACTAACAGTCTTTAAGCATGCAATGAACAAAATAAATTCAGCATAAATTCCTCTCGTTGTAAAATCGAAGAAAACCTTGAATCGAAGCACAGATTCCAGATACATCTGGTAAATAATTCTATACAAAATATAAATCAATTAATACATAAACTTGATAAGGACATTTATAAGCGTCTAATTTCGAATAGCATCACATATACATACAAAAAAGACAACGCAAATTTATACAAAGAGGTGAATTTGGAGGCAAGAAGAATAGCTAACAATCTTAAAATTAATGATAGGATAGAATATCTCCCTCGCCCCACGCCACCCTAAAAGACCATAAAGCTAATTTTAATAGAAACCCTAAATGTAGATTGATTAATCCTGCTAAAACTGAAATAGGTATTATTAGCAAATATATTTTAGATCGTATTTTAACTAAGTTAGATGGTGAATTAAATTTACGGATTTGGTAAAATAGCAAGTCAATATGGTGTTAGTGTATGCGCAGATTTTTATGTTTGTTTTATGGATGCGTTTTTATGTCTAGATGCATGCATATGTATTTATGTGCTAAAGTTTTGGTAAGTTTTACATATCTTTACAGTTCCATTGATGGCTTGAATCTGTAGTCTTCTAATCAGCCTTTTTCTTTCAGGTTTTGAGAACCCTAATTTTTCCAGGTTTTTGTTGAGGCAGTTCGTTACATATCCCAATGCCCCAACAATCACGGGTATGAATCTGAACTTGTAGTCTGGGTGGAGTATCTGCAAATTTCGCAGTATCTCGGCGTAGTTGTTCTCTTTTTCTCTAATCTTTAGTGGGATGTTGACATCCGCAGGACAGCTGATTTCTACTACTGTACAGTATATATGCATGTATATATGTATGTATTCATCAATATGGCGAAGTAGAAAAAATACAAAATAGAAAGATGATATCAGTCCAACGTCAAAAATACTGTTTTGTCGTTAAAGGAATAACATTTCGAAGGTTTTCTTCTTCCCATAAAAGAAGAGGAAAGAGGAGAAAACATACACACGCACGCGAGCACACAGACACACAGACACCCCACACACACTCTCACACACATATATGTGTGTATATATATATATATATATGTATATATATGTATGTATGTATATATATATATGTGTGTGTGTGTGTGTGTATACACTAACATATATGTGTACATACATACATGCATACATACATACATACATGATTCATTTTCATACATGATTTCAAAATATAAAAAGAACAAAAGGAAAAAGTTTAAAACAAGAATGAAACAAATATAACACTGAATCTTAAAAAGTACAATTCCTAATTATTACATAATTGAGTTATTGTTAATTAATTAGACGGCTTGTATTTGAGCTCCGCTAGGTTTTTATTGGTCGAAACTCATTAATTAACAAGATTATCAAAGCCGATTTAATGTCAAAGTGAAACTAATTGTATTCCATTCTCCGTTAATATTTAAAATCGAACTAGGTCTTGTCTTTTCTTTTCTGAGATCAGCAAAAGTTACACCAGTCATGCAATGAGAGATTTTTGTTCCCCTCTATATCATAATCTTACAAATATGGCGTCGTATACCCTCCCTCATCAGCCTTTTACTTAAACTGACTGCCAGGGTTGTTTTCACGTTTTGCTTGGATGCAATAAGGCAACCATCCTCCTGCATGCCTGTGATAGTCTCTATTTGTCTTGTGAGCAACATGCTGCCTAGCCTTCATTCTTTCAGAAAAATGTTCTGTTTAGCGATGACTTGTAAATTTATTCGTAATACGTTCAGGCAGATTCGAACATGAATATGCTAGTCACTATTCTATGCATCACGGGAGAACATCGTCTTTACGATGCATATAGATTCCTAAAACACTTGGTGCATTACTACAAGTGATTTCGAGACACCGTCCTTTCGATATGCTGTATCATGGCCACGGGAAGTACCCGAATCACTGAATCTAAAGAAGAGCCGAAGGTTCTTGTTTATATTTTCAGCAATGAGTTTCTTCGATGATTCGTGTTAATATCAGACAACCAATAACAAATCGACACATACGAGGAATCAAACGTTTTCTAAGTTAGCATAATATTTGAAGTAGTATCTATATGGTTACTATTGTAGTGAAGCATTCTGTTTACTATTGCAATGTTGTTTGTATTAATTTTGTTTTGTTTTATTTTGTTTTGTTTTTTTTTGTTTTTTTGTCCGCTGCCAATAGTTAATACCAGGGTTATTTTTCTTTACACTTTTTTTTTTTGGTTGCTTTACATTCTAAGAGGTAAGATTCGAGTAAAGAAGAATACGCCATTTGTTTTATCTTCGCTTTAGACGGTAAAATACAATGGAAATATTTTTAAAAACTGAAGCTTATAGTCTAACCCCAATAAAAGGTAGAACTTCCAAAATATTCAATAAAGGTCTCTGTGCAAAGTGAAACACGAAGTAAAAAGTTACTTTCTATTGTTAAACATGAAGAAATATTCCAACAGAATTTGACCAAACCTGACGAGATGCAGCAAATAATGAAAATAATAATAATAACAATAATAATAATAATAATAATAATAATAATAATAATAATAATAATAATAATAATAATAATAATAATAATAATAATTGGAAGTGTTATCATGTACATTGTTTTGTCTTGATATAAAAGAGGGGCTACAGCAAATATTCTGTTCAATACCATGGATTCGCTTATCAGTTGTTTGACATTAACCAGTGGCTGACGATACATGCATCTCCGATTACGAGCAGACGTAGTGGAGGAGAATCATAGGTATGTGTTTAGAAGAATTCTTTGGTGTTTGGATAATTCACCTCTGGAAACACGGGTAGTCATGATGGGTATACTGGGCTTCGTATATTTGACCCCAGATGGCATGCACTACTCTCTCACTCAATAATAATAATAATAATAATAATAATAATAATAATAATAATAATAATAATAATAATAATAAGTAGTAGTAGTAGTAGTAGTAGTAGTAGTAGTAGTAGTAGTAGTAGTCTCTTCTGATCAAAATAATGTCAAAAAAGAAGTGAAGAAATTCTCGAAGTACAAAGACCTCGAAATATTGAACAAGTATTCAAAATGTCGGGTATGAAGGTAAAATCAATACCAATAGTAACTGGAGCATCGAACATGATAAAAAATCATATGAACAAAAATGCAGAATCTATACCTGGATCTTCAATACTACACACTGTCCTCATCCTACGCACGACACTATAAATCCAACAATACAACCTAAATGCAACAACCCACAAAAACAAAACTCACTCTACATAGCATTTACCCACTGAAATATACTCCCACTAGCAAGCTAAAAAACCAAAGCATTACATACTCAACACGTAATACAAGCAGTGACACAACAAAAGACAGCACCACACATCAAGAAAATAAAACGTAACACAATACAGTACTGAGAAGAGTTCGCACACTCCCAACAGCAGAAAAGAACATACAATGCTGCACACACCTGCAACACGAAGGTGTATCAGGTGATGCAGTAGAAATTTTCCTCAGTCTACCAAATATTGAACAGTTATGCAATAATTATAACAATAATATTAATAGTGCCGGTCACTCCTGTCTCTTTCGATGTACGACTGCTTTAAGGAAAGGATTTAAAAAATGAATTGAAAATGAAAGAAACTGCATCTATTTGCTATGAATACGTGAATGCAATCTGAGTTTAGGTATGGAGTTTGCTATGAAGTCACAATGGGGACACTGATGATTTTGATTTCCCCTGAGACTGTTGGACATAGCTCTCTTTATTATGTGTCTTCAACTCAAACTGTTTTGACGGAATAGAGGAAAACAGTCTGGTATGGTATGTCAAACGAGGAAAACACTCTGGGATGGTGCGTCAAAGAGCAGATTGAAAATGCGACACGTCGAAAAGCATTTAAGAAACAAGATGGAGAACAAAGATTGAATAACTGGAAAATAAAAGTGATGCATGGGCAATACTTCAGAGAAATGGGAGGGGGGACAAAACCAACACCTGGAGGTGACCAAGGGAAGGTGATCTGAAAGAATGCGCCGAAGCATTGATATGCAGTGCTTAGAAATAAGCTTTTGGAACTAATTACACCAAGTTCCAAATAGATAAAAGTACTGAATCGCCCATTTGTAATGAGTGTGCCATCATAAATGAAACAGTCTCACATACTGTGAGTGAGTGTAGAAAATTCTCTCAAAGGGAAAAGAAAAGGAGACATTATAACATAGCTGAATATGTTCATCGGAGATTGTGTGAGAAGTATGGTCAAGAGAACAAACCAGAATGCGTCACCGAGAATGAATTATTATAAGATCTTGTGGGATTTTACAATCCGGTGTGATTCATTGATTGATACGTGTTGATCGACGGTATTTGAATGTAAAGACAGACGAAATACCACTAAGTACTTTATCCGGCGTAGTATTAATAATAATAATAATAATAATAGTAATAATAATAATAATAATAATAATAATAATAATAATAATAATAATAATAATAATAATAATAATAATAATAACACAGATAGAGAAATTAAGGAAAATAGACCAGATATAGTTGTTAAAGATCATGAAGAAAAAAAATGCTTTCTAATTGATGTATCAATACCAGCGGATGACAACGTTTCCCTAAAAGAAATGGAGAAACTTTCAAAATACAAAGACCTGGAAATAGAGGTAACTCGAATGTGGAATCTAAAAACAGAAACGATTCCTATCATAGTAGGTGCCTTACATAACAAAAACACCAGGACTTACAAATATATATAACACACAGAAAATTGCACTACTGGGCACTGCACACATCCTACGCAAAACACTTTCAATACAGTAACCATAAGAGCATCACAGCAAACCACAGCACATACGCAAGGCACACAGAGCTGCGCTCGGTAGTGAAGTGAAAGCACGTTATAAAAATAAAACTACTGAACAATAATAATAATAATAATAATAATAATAATAATAATAATAACTCTTTAAATATGTATTGAAATAGACAGATTGGGACATTTGCCTGTTCAGGCCTTTCCTATTATCAGTACTTCAAGAGTGCAACAGTGACCTACATTAGAGATTTAGATTCATCCCAATAGACAAAACAAATTATGCACTCCTTTTCCTCGAAATATATTCGACCCGGAATTCGAACTGGCAGAAGCATTAAAAATTGGTAATCTTCGTACAAACAATATATTCTTCTAGCTTCCTTGCCTCTTTTCTTATCCATTATGTTTTTTTTTTTCCATTTTTATCTACATTTAATTCGTCGAAATGCTTAAGCGGTGACGAAGCAGCTGTATCTAGAACATACAATGCTTAATGGAATATCTTTTAACAAGACATTGGCACGCTTATGATTTGGTAGAAAATTAAATAAACCGACAAATACGGTTATAAAGATAGACAGAGAGAGCGAAAGAGAGAGAAAGAGAGAGTGAGAGAGAAATAGATAGATAGATGGATAGATAGATAGATAGATAGATAGATAGATAGATAGATAGATAGATAGATAGATTGATAGATAGATAGATAGATCGATAGATAGATAGATAGATAGATAGATAGATAGATAGATAGATAAAGAAAGATATATATATATATATATATATATATATATATATATATATATTGCATACACACTCACGCACATACATACATGTGTATGTATGCATATTTGTGTTTGAGTATGTGTATATACACGCACACACACACACATGCACACACCTATATATAAATATTGATAGAAACACAGATACGCTCCTTTATATGTATCAGGGTGTTTTAAACACACACACACACACACATACACATATATATATACATATATACATACACATATGTAATATATATATATACATATATATTTTATATATATATATATATATATATATATATATATATATATATATATAATATATATATGTATAAGATATATGTATATATATATATATAATATATATATATATATATATATATATATATATATATATATATATATATATATATATAATATATATATACATATGTATATAATATATATATACATATATATATGTATAAATGTATATATATATTCATGTATGTATGTATACTAAATATACGCATACGTATATACATAGAGTAAATAATATCCCACAATACGCAGATGAATAAATCTATAAATTACCACAATAACAACAAAATGAACATTATATTTTCTTTCACGCCAGTGAATTTGCCAAAGTAGATTTGTTGGATAGATTGCATTTATCTACTTTAATCTTTTTTACATTTGCGATATGTATACTTTAAACACCCATACATATGGACAGTACACGTGAAAGGGATTAAACAGGCGTATGTAATCGCACGCATACTAATCTCTATAAACATATGTGAATGTATAAATTATGAAATCACTCAGGAAAAGTCCCCTGCTCTTACATACGCGTATAAATAATATTATCCATTATATTCTGTATGTGTGGGGGGGGGGGGGGGGGGGGTGCGTACGCGAGCATTTACGTATTGTGTGTACATATATAAATTGACAGGTATATTTTTCATAGATATATACATAATATATATATACACATGCATTGGACGGATTTCGGAGTACCGAGGAAATTATGTGTAGATGGAGAATTCTACGAGGTATAGTACAATGTATAGTACAATGCAAAATACCAAAAGGAACCTCAGCCCTTACATCTCACCTTTCTTCCTCCTTTAACGCCGATGTGATATAATTTCTTGGGAGAGAAATACTTTTGCGGCTGAAGATAGCTTAGTATTGTCATTTATACACTGATATAAAGCTTGAAACACGTGTACCGCAGAATCCTTTGTGTTTTTGTTTTTATTTTTTGCATTTACAATTCATTATATATATATATATATATATATATATATATATATATATATACATATATGTGTGTCTAGGTGTGGGCGTTTGAATATATATATATATATATATATATGTGTGTGTGTGTGTGTGCACATATGCATCTCCATCTCTTAAACAGAAAGGAACATGAGGAAATAAACAGAGAAAGAATAAAAAATGTTTGGACTTAGCGGTCAATCATGGCGTGTGTGAGTCTGCTTCTTGGGTCATGGAATCCAGAATAACTTCCCTCATCCCGTCCGTGGTGATTATACAGCTCCAGTAAAAGGATGTGCTCTGTGGTGGGGCGTTGCTAAAATTCCTGAATAGGAAAGACAAGACCTGTGAGTGAGCTGGTGACACCAACACAGACTTAACCGACAGACAGTAACAGACTTAGTAACTTCGAAGTAGTTGAAATGGTGAACTAGCCTGCTATAAGACTACATGGGTGTCCTATTTCTATCTGGAATATCCATCTTGATTATAACTACCGTGATTCAAACCCCCTCTATATTATAAATATGCATTGGTTAGCTACAACATGAACATAGATAATGATAGGCTTCTCTTCAGAAGATCGAATACTGGAGCCGGCGTATTATTGTGCATTACCGTGCCAGCATCTGCAATTTTAACATCTATGTCAGCCTCCCTGCTTCCGATCACTCTCTTTCAGATTCACATGCTCTATAAATACAGTGATTTTACCTATATGTATATATATATATATATAATTTTAAAGTTATTTCTACACACTTTCTACAGAATTTAAACCAATTTACATAGTAAACACATTCCTGGCATCTGCTACGTACATACTTGTTGCTGGTAGAGACACCGTATTTCGTTTTACAACTATAATGTACTTTAAGTTATATTAACACAAAATGTAGGGCACAGTATTGACTTATAAAAGTTTAATACTCTTGGTAATATTAAGATGACAAGTTGGCAGAATTATTAACATTCTGCGCAAAAAATGCTTACCGGCTTTTCGTCCGACTTTACGATCTGAGCAACTTCGCCAAGGGTCACTTAGCAATTCATCCTTTCCCGGTCGATAAAATAACTACAAGTTGAATACTTGCTGGCCTTGTGCTAAAATTTGAAACCAGTGTACTTGGTAGTATGTTATAGTTACAAGACGAAATGCTGTATCCCTACCAGCAATTAATATGTTCGTACCAGTTGCTAGGAATATTTAAATTTATCTATCCATCAGTGTTACATCGCTACACTTAGTGGCTATTTAAGCTATGAGTTCGTAAATAGCAAATGAGTTGGATGCAGTACTGAAGGATGTGCAATAACTCCTGAAATATGCATATACACTTATTACTTATTTTTCTATCTTCAATCGCATTGGTTACATAGACGTATTCATATACGAAAAACTTATATATATTCATATACGAAAAATTTGCTAGTGGCAAATTCAATAGAAATTCTGTAGTTATAACTTAGAAGTGATTGTATGGCACTGTTAATACAAAAAGTAGGACACGGTATTGGCTTATTAACTTTTAATATGCTTTAATATACATTGTAGTATATGATTGTTGCAAAAAAAAGATACGGTGACCCTACGAGAAATTTATATATATATATATATATATATATATATATATATATATATATGCACGCCAAGTACTATTAAGAAATATAGTCAATTAACCTCAGATGAATTAATTCCGGATACCTGAGTAATGTTTAAAATATTATAAGAAGCAAACAGCCAATATTACTACTAAAAGTGCCATTGTGGTAATGGGATATTAATATATATTTTACGTATTAAATGTCGTTATATCAAGTATATATCGTATATTATCGTATCCTATTGTATATTATCTTAGATTTTATTGTGAAAGTAAATCTCTTGTGAGACGCGGTTTTATTTTAATACCATGAAAATAAAACATAATATTTTCGGTCTCTAAAGTTTTTGACAGCATTGGAATTTGTCTATGCGTATAAGTGGATATATATCACTCTCAAACACCTACACACACACGCACTCACATACATACACATGTGTGTATATATATATATCTACTACATATATCGTAAATTCTGTGTGTTGGTGTGTTTGTTGAGTTGTTAGCTAACTCATCCTACATTTATCGATTTTCATGAAACTTGACACGTGAGTAGAACTCATGTCTGGAAACCTCATGACATACTCAGTTTGTTGAAAAAATAGATAATAGGGCCCCTGGAAGGGATCCTTATATATATCGAATATATTTCATTTTAACAGTCAATGGAAATAACACATTTGCCCAGATTTTAACAGCCAAGGGAAATAACCCATTCATTTTCCTAAATCATTTGGTATAAATCAAATTGAATGTGCCTATTCCTTAGTATTTGAACTGTTAGAGTTATTCTCGCAGTTTATCCAGTACAACCCTCTAACAAGTAAATAGTATTTTTCTAAACAATAGATCCACTTATTTCTGTTAGTGAGTTATTCACGAATATACCAACACTAGCGCTGCTGAGGGTAATATCCTCTGGGAACGGACAAAAGTCTTTTTTAGAGTTATTTACTTTGAATTGTTATTATCTCATATCTGATTAGCCTCTTATTACGTAACATGCTTCAACAATTTTAGTATACATGCCTTATTAGTATTTCCCCTTATGTTCTATATACTCTGAGAATGCATTAAAGCCCTTTTCGGGGCTACTTTATTTGAATTCTTACTATCGGGTAACAAATTTCAGGTTATTACATAACTGACTTTACAATTTGGGTATTCATAACTTATTGGGAATCCCTAAAAACAAGATCCTGGGTAAGACAGTTTGCTATTCTCTGTAAATGCACAAAAACTGTTTTAAGGGCTACATACTTTGTATTGTTGTTATTGGATTAGCGGAATGACTATGAGAACAGAACCAAGGGATAAGCGCCACATATCTGGGAATTACCGGGTACGTCAGCTATATATGTATATATATATATATATATATATATATATATATATATATATATATATATATATACGTATACATATATAGCATGTATAT